>NC_070636.1:0-77500 GCF_947347685.1 Pleuronectes platessa | reverse complement strand
ACTGTCAGAGAAAAAATAAATGTTTAATTCAAAATCTTATTTTAACTGTTTGAAATCATATTTTCAAGTTATGATACTAACGAAACAAAAACTGTTGCAACTGAACCAAAATGTAATTCTGACAATGAACAAAAGATTAAAGTTCCGTTGTAATTATTATTAATATTATTGAGACCAAAACAAGAACCATGTTTAGTTTCAGTTTGCAATAAATATCAGTTTAAAATTGAGACACATTTAATACATTTTTCAAAATGTATATGTTAAGTTTTTCATTCGAATAATATTTTTTTAGACCATAATTATATATATTTTACTTTCAATTCAGATGGTTAGGTACACATTTTCAGCTCTTTTACGTTGGGATTGTTTTGTGTTTACGGGGCTTCAGTGGATTTCTTTTCTGCGTGTTTCATCAGAACTGTCTCGGCTCGGCTCGGCTCCGCTCGGCTCCTCTCGGCTTGGCTCGGATGTAATTAGCGGATGATTAAAGCTTCATTTGAGACATTTCACGGCTCAGCGGTGAAAGAGCCTCAGATCAAAGGAAACGTGTCGTGTCGTGTTCCGGTTCACGGAGCTTCGAGGAGCTTCGAGGCCGCAGGAGGTTCATCATGTTCGGCCTGAACTCCAGCGCTGCGGCCGAGACGGAGCCGAGCGCATCTTAATCACATAATAAATGTATAACATATAATAATATGTGAAATAAAAACCACACTGACGTCACCACGAGAAGCTGAAAGTGATCAGAAATTAAGTGAAATCATAAAGGAAGCATTTTCTGTAAAATATATAAATGTGTATCTGAAAGTAAGACAATAAAGATGAAAACATGAAATACTCATCACATAAAATCATCCTTCCCTCATACCAAAATAATAATATTATTATTAATAATAATAATAACAATAACATGTTCAGGGTTTTAGTGACAATTAGGAAAAGGTTTTTTTTCTGGAACCGAGTCCGTAGAAACAAGATGTTTAACTGAGATACGAATTAAAATTTAATACAAATAATTTGTTTTATATCTTGCAACTGATTAATGTAAATTGCATTAAATTTATGTCTAATAAAATCTAAGTTTACATCATCACTGAAGCAATAATTATTCATTCATTCATCACTACTGTCTTTAATGATTAAAAAATAAGGATAAAATAGATCAATAATCAATCGATCAATCAATGTTTCCTTCTTTTATTTAAAAATGACAGAATAAGTTAAGAACATGCATCAGTCAAAAACCAACGAGGAAGAAACACATGGGGTGGGGAGGGGGGGGGGTAACTAATTCATCCTCCTCTCTCCGTCTGGCTCTCTCTCTCTCTTTTCAAACTGAGGTTCGAAATCAATTGTTTTTGCCCCAGAAAACAGAAGAGGAAGAAGAGCCTTCCTTCATGCAAATGGTTATATTAATCATAACCAATAATCGGTGATTGTGGGAAGTTCCAATACACAAAGAGGATTTTTATCATCAGACGTACCAACCGTCAGAAGCAGACAGGAAGTGGTTTCTCCTTTTTCACACCGAGTGAGAGTCACAAACACAGATCTTTGATCCGAAGCTGAATCAATAGCTTTAAGAACTGACTGGTGGATTGTGTCAAAGTGTCACAGCTACAGATTGATTATTAATCAGTGATCACAGGTTAACAACACAGTCATCTAAACGGTAGAAATTATTATTGATCGCAACTTTGTATTTGAAATAATGGAAATTATTACATTATGAGAAACAATGTGAATAAAACAAGACATTTGTGTTTATCACAACCAACATACTAATTAAAAAACGATATTTGTCAACTAGGGATAAATTATTAGTGATTGATTCCCTTCATGAAGCTGATCTCAAATTGTGTTGTCACTGCACACCTGAATTCATTCCAAATTTGTATTTGTTTATTTGAAATTTAATGAATAAATGTTGATTTAAGATGAAGAAAATTCACTGAAACAAAACGTTTGGTTTTGTTCAAAAGACAAAACTATTTTTAATCTAACTGTTAGAAGCAGACGGAAAACAGAAAAGATCAGAGATTTGTAACAAATCTTCCCGGTAACAGACGACAGCGTTCAGAGAGGCAGGGCAATCTGTGTCTGAGTCGTTTGGGTGAACTGACCCTTTAAATCAAAAGCCGTTTCATCTGTGCTGAGGTTTCTCACTCCGAGGGTCGCAACCCGTCAGGAGGTCAGCCGAGTAGCCAGAAGGTCGTGGGAGAAATAAATCCTCCTCATAACTGATCAAATACATCAGTTAGCATCTTTAGAATCCAGATTTGTTTCTGTAAACATCTGCAGCTTCATCAGTGTCAACAAAGCAGCCGCTTCACTGCCATCACCAGGCAACCGTTCATGTTCTGCTCGTCAATGCGCAAAACCCGAACCTGGTGAATAAAACTTTCAACAGGACAAAACACCAACTGGATCAAAGTCGGTGGTTTACTCTAATCCTACGGCAGCTTTCCTGAGGTTAGCATTCCAGTTAACTCTATTGAGTGATTCACCTAAAAACTTTCCTCTGAGCCACAAAGAGTGCAAAGAGATAAAAGACAAAGATCAACACACTTTGTGTCACTGAAATCTTTTTGAACAGAGTTAATATTTCTTGAGTCTTGAGACCAATAGAGGGGTCTGGATGTCCAGGTCCAGAACAACTGATATAAACACAAAATGATGAACTGCAGAATAAACATGAACCAAGATCCTGAATTGCATGGACGGAGGATCCTGGTCTGACCGGAGGACACTGTGTTGCAGGTTTACAGTAAATCAGCATTTGACCGGTTGGTATCCTGAACCTTAAAAAAGTGAGCTTCAGCTGTTTGTGACTCAGTGTGTGAAAGGAGAAAACAGACCAGGTATCAGTTTAATCAGCTGACAGTTAACATGTCCGTGTCCTGGCGTAGTCACAGTGCAGAAGTTCCAAAACCAGCCGACCAGCAGCAGCAGAGTCGATCCAGTTCAGCATCGCCGCAGTCAGACAGGAAGTCCAGGATGGCTGCATGCAGAGAGTCAGATTAGCAGGTGCAGCAGATACTATGAAGTGTTGAGGAGCGGTCTGGGATAGACCCCCTGGTAGTAAGAAGCCTCCAGAGGTTCCATGGTCCTCCCCCCGAGGCCAGCCGCCCCCCCAGCACTGTAGGAGGAGTACTGCAGGGCCTCATAGGCTTTGAGATCCAGTTTGTGCTGCTGCTCTGAGGACGACATTAAGTTGTTGATGGAGAACGGGTGATTGAATGAATAGTGGGGGTCTCCTTTGAGGTGCAGCTGGGACTCATGGGTCATGGAGTGGGGGGGCAATGACAGGGAGGACAGGAGATGAGAGCCAGACACCTTCAGGTCTGCTCCGCTGATGCCACCCCGCATGTCCAGACCTTGAGGCGAAGTCACCTGGCTGGAGGAGGGCAGGGAGGAGTCCAGGAGTCCAGGAGGTTTAAGGGAGTCCCCTGCAGGAGAAACGTGTTCTATACCACCCCCCACCCCGCCCTGATCTTTTCGCCCATCTGATTTTGTAGATATCTTCTTCTCACACTTGAACCTCTTTTGGCGGCGAAGGTAGCAGCCATTCTCGAACATGTTCCCAGAGTCTGGGTGGAGGGTCCAGTACGAGCCCTTCCCCGGTTTGTCAGGCGAGCGCGACACCTTAACGAAGCAGTCGTTGAAGGACAGTGAGTGCCGGATGGAGTTCTGCCAGCGCTGTTGGTTCTGACGGTAGTATGGGAACAGGTCCATGATCCACTGGTAGATCTCACTCAGAGTCAGCATCTTACTGGGCGCCTGCTGGATGGCCATAGTGATGAGTGAGATGTATGAGTAGGGTGGTTTGGCATGTGGGTAGCTCCGTCTGAAGGCCTTATTCTCACGGCCACGGTTCAGTGCAGTACTGCTATACGCCATGCCAGTGCTCATTGTGGGACTCATGCCCCCGTATGGATTCAGTCCCATTGAGGGTTGCTGCAAGCTCATACTGGACGGGCTCAGGGTTCCACCCATCGAGCCCACACCCCCTCCCAGACCTGACATGGCTGCAGGAGCCGAACCGCCCATCCCCGCCACTGGGGCAGGACTCAAACCAGTCCCGCTATACGACATGTTGAAGGAGCCCGATGTGGTTCCACTGCTGGACATGTAGCCCGACATGGAGCCCATTCCGAGGCCAGTACCCATTCCACCACCTGCCATTGGAGAGTAAACCTGCACAGAGAACAGAATCAGTTAGAACCAGTGCATCAAGATTTAATTAGTCCTTAAAACACAATCAATTTGAACCAGATCCATTCAGATCAGAAACCAACCCACCACCTGCCATTGCACACCGACCCAAGAGACCAGGACCAAAACTACTTAGACCAGTTGGGGCAATTTAGAGCAAGTTAGTCCAGGACCAGTATCTGTTAGATCTGATCAGCTACAGTTTTAACATCACACACAAATAGACCAAACTATTTAGACAAGATCAGTTCGACCACAACCTACAAAATTAAGTTTAAGCGACAATGTTATAACGATCAAATAAATAAAGTTGTGATGATGATCAAATAAATAATGTTGTGATGATAAAATTAATAAAGTTGGGATGATGATAAAATAATCAAAGTTGTGATGATGATAAAATAATTAAAGTTGTGATGATAAAATTAATAAAGTTGTGATGATGATCAAATAAATAATGTTGTGATGATAAGATTAATAAAGTTGGGATGATGATAAAATAATTAAAGTTGTGAGGATAATAGAGATAGATAATCTAATTTTCGCTGAGGTGTCGCGACATAAACTAAAGTGACCTGAATAAAAGATTTTCTCTTTTGCTGCAGTTTTATTTTACTCAGCCTTTATTTGATTTAAAGGCTCCTAGTTGCATTTTTAGTTTTTTTAAAGCGGCCCGATTTTCATTGTTGTTTTCTTATTTTTCACTTATACTCAAATTCATTGTATTTTGAATGTTTAGGAATCCGAGGTTAAAATATATAATTATATAAAATAATCAAATTAAATACAGCTTTATTCCCATAAATAGTTTTTTATGAACTCTAACATAAAACTACTTTTTATACAAATTAAATACACGTTTCTTTTTAGCTCTGTTCGTCTTCGTGTTTAGTCCCGGACCCGGAGCGGTGTGACCCGGGTCTCAAAGCCGCCCAGTGACGGGTTGTGCGCGAACAGTCACCGACCTCCTCGCTGTAGAATCCGCTCCAGTCCGGAGCTTCGTGTCCTTCCATCTTCACCGCGCCCAGCATGGCGGGAGCCCGCAGCCCCAACACGGATCCTGCAGGTCCCGGTCCTGGTGCTGGGTGGCAATCCTGGTCCAGGTGAAACCGTTCCGTGCCTATCTGGTCCAGGAAGAGCAGAGAGAAGTAGTGTTGAAGAGGAGGAGGAGAAGGAGGAGGAGGAGGTGATGGTGACCTGTTTCTCCTCCTCCTCCTCCAGCAGGTCCAGCCCTCTGGATCCACCTCCTCCTCGATCCCTCACTCCTGTCCTCCCTCCACCACACTGAGGAGCAATCAGTCAGATCGATCTATGATTAATAAATACAATTTCAACTTTCCTTCATTTGTCCCTTGAAAGAAGAGTTAAGGTTCGACTTCAGGGCTTCAGTCAGGGACGGGTTAATTATTAAATCGCATGTTGAAGATTAAACCTCATTGAAATTTACAACATGAATAAATTCTATTTGAACCAGAACTAAATAATAACTAAAGAACATATGAAAAAACAAGTGGTTCTTTAGTCAGAAATAAAAGTTTAAGTTTTAAGTAAAAATAAATATTCATGGCATCATTTCTTTAAAAAGAATATACATAGATCTTTCATCAAACAAGTGTCTAATCAAACATAAATATGCTACATTTATTTGAGGGTTTAATCCTCCAAAAGATTAAACCCTTTAATGATGGCGTTAAATTAACACCTTAATAAACTTTACTTTGCATGAAATCATCTTAAAGGCACGAGGCTGGTTTAAATCATATTTATCAGATAGATTTCAATTTGTTCGACTGTTAACCCTCCTCGAAGTTTCCCTGTAGTTTGACTCTTGTGAGTTGAGAACAGAGAACTCGGCTTCTTGTTAACATCAATGAGACAAACTGAGGTTTGTGAATATGAGACAAAACGAATAAAAACCCTTAATCCATTTGATGAAGCCTTTAGTTCTGGATCAGGTCCTGAACCAACCCTTAGGTCGAGACCGTTGGTAGAACTCCCATCATGCACTGAGCACTTTTCTCTCTGTCTCCCCCCCCCATTTATTTTACTACACGTCACTCTCCCATAGTACCCCCCTCCCCTCTTCTTGACTCGAGAGCTGCAGGATTCCGACAACTATATTATTATTATTATTATTGTTATTATTATTATATGAACTGTTGCTGCTCATTAATAACACCTTTTCTATATAAATATCACTAATTGTTTTCATTATAACTAACTTTTATAGTTATATATATTTATTATAGAGTAAATGGTGTATTATTATATATAATCTAGATTTATTGCTTTATTTTAACATTTACAATTTTTTTTTGCTTTATTTACATCTATTTTAAATGCTTTATTATGGCACCTATCAGAAATAAAGCTTTATTATTGTATTAGTTGTAAATGCAATGCTTTATTATAATATTAATTTTAGATACAGATTATTATAGATTTAATGTTCGCCTTCAGACCTGGGATCACTATAGATAATATCTGCTGTAGAATCAGATGGATTCTTATTCATAATTAAAGAAAAAATGCTGCACACATTGTACATTACACAATTATTCAACCTTTATCCTGAATTCTAAATGGTACATTTATAAAAACTGGCTTGCAGAAATTTTAATCTTTCTACATTCATTGAATCACAGAATTTTCTTTACAAAGGTTAAAAAAGATCAATCAATCGATCAAACAATTTGTATTGTCTCATATTCACAAATCACAGTTTGTCTCATAGATGTTTACAAGGAGCAACATCCTCTGGTCTTAACTCAACGAGAGTCAAACTACCAAAGAAACTTTTATTAACAGGAAGAAAAAGATTCATCATATCTTATCTAATTTGATCTAGACTGCAGCATGGATATTGTTATTAATATTATTTTAGTTGCAGTATTTGAGGAAACAGGTTAATGAACTGATGTTCAAACACGTAATCAATGATGAGACTTGTGGTGACTCGGTGTCACACATGAATTAAACCCGATCACAGACGAGTATCGGCTCTTTTCATTGGTTTTTATTCTGGCTGAATGGTTCCAGTCTGAGTGAGAAACGGAGCGGAACGACTGATCACTGTTCACCATTATCACCCGGGATTAACGGGATCATCCCCAGATTAAAGGACACTTACACAAAAAAGATGTGAGGAGAGAGGAGGAGAAAAGCAGCCAAAGCAAGTACAATTATCTAATTAATTCAGCTTTCCTTAGAACAACAGTTAGGGTACCAACACACCAACACACAGATTGATTGATTGATATCAGCATTGTTCTCAAATTTTGGATACTTTGCTTTTCATTTATATATTCAATATACATTCATAAGGAACAAACAAAAAGACAACTGTTTAGCGTATTACACCTCCTTCAGGTCATCCATTCTCTGAGTTTTCATCAACTAGTTTCTTCTCCTCCACCGGGTCACAGTCGTAGTAGAAGGACTTCCAGCTGTGTTTCTTGTAGTCTTAGGCGTTGTGTAAATTTCCTCTACAGTCTCTTCCACTTTTCTTGGTTAGGGTTTGACCAGTGATTCTTTACACCATGTACCACCTCGGAAAATATTAGGCTCTAAAAGTACCACTGTTATGAGCCACATTAAAATACAGCAGCGTAGACCTAGTCAGCTAGAGACAGTTCTGTAGCAATTTTTTCCCCCACAAATTTAAATGTGTTTAAATACACATTAACATGCATCGAACATATTGTGAGGCTGATATGACCCTCTGCCTGAAAACCCGCCATCCGTCCAAGATTAGATAAGTTGTGTGTTACCCATCAGGGTCCGACATCTCACTAATGTGGGAGCATGTGTGGCATCCACAGATGGCTTGAGGATTCACTGTCTCTTCTACATAGATGTTTAAAATAAAAACATGAATCTGTGAAATACTTTAATAGCTCAGTGTTGTATGCAAGATTTATGTTTATAAATGGCAGTGGCATGGCCACCCTGTACCTTGCACATGTTTAAATTAAAAACATCAATATATGAACCTGTGCAATATTTGAATAGCTTAGTATTGAATGCACAATAACAGGGTAGCTATGTTTATATATGGCAATAGGCCCAGTTTAATATAAAACACATTCTTATACAATATATAGAGAAGGGGGTCCCTGCTCCATCTCTCCACCAGTTTGGGGTCCTTGGCCTGAAAAACGTTGAAGACCCCTGCTCTAATCAATGAGAAACTTCTACATTTATGTTACACAATGTCTTTTGTTGTAAATCTTTGTATTTGTTTATGTTGCACCTCTGTCCGTCCTGGGACAGGAAATAACTCTGATGTCCACTATCCTGTTTCTGTTTTCACTCCAATGAAGGCTTGAGAGATAAGAGGCCAAAGGATGTTGCACTTTGTTAAGTTCTATTAGACAAACTGTGATTTGTGAATATGAGCTATACATATAAACTTGGATTTGATTTGGCTGATTTGATCTGGACTGCAGAATGACCGTTGGATCATTCAGTTTTACAGCACAGTTCTTAACCTTTTTGAGATAAAGCTGAGCAAAACAACAGAATCTGCAGCTTTATTTTTTAGTATAGTTTTTGACCTCAGATTCAAGCCCTGGTGGACATTGTTTAACCATTTCAACCCGTCTCTAATGGAACAGGTCCAGTTATATTAGTCCCTGGCCTTGTCTTATTTCCCTCAACAGGGACAGTTGAATACAAACAATCGATTTGAACTGAACTCTGTTTGTATTTTGCCGTCAATCAAATCATTCATCTCAGTGTGAAAAGGTTTTTACAGATGTTATCTTAGTCAGCAGGTTCAGAGTTTCGGTGTGAGTCACTTTGATTGTAAATTGTGCAGCTGTCTCACTAAAAGCTCCTCAGTGACAATTATCCTGTTACTTCAGAGACAGTCTCACCCGTCACCTGCTCATGACCTTCCCCCTCAGACTGAGAGACTCTGAAGTGAGGTCAGAGGCAGGTGGAAACTGAATCACTATGTTGGGTTACACTTAACCCTGTGTTCCCCAGCACTGACTTATCGTAATGCAAGCAGGCTTGAACTTTTGTCCGACTTTTTCCATCGCTGCAGAACGTCATCAAGTCACGTGACCTTAAAACATGTCGGGAGCGAGCTGCAGCTCCAGATGTTCTCCTCCAGCTGCAGCAGCTGGAATCAACAACTCGGCTGTGATTGGCTGAAGGCTTCACTGACATTCATTGATTCATTGAAAGATAAATTAAATCAAACATACAGGACCTCATTGACTTAACAATCTACAAAAGGAACTGATTGAGTTGGGATCTCATCACCCAAGATAAAAGCTTGTGTGATATATATAACTTTAGAAAAAGCCTTTATTTCTACTTTTGTCACCGGTGACACATGTAAAGTGTCCTTGGGTTTCTTGAAAGAAGCTATTATTATTAATAAACATAATATATAAAAAGAATGTATATATATATATATATTTCTAAATCATTCAGTGGTGATTGGAGTTTTTTTTAAATAAAGGAGTAAAGAAAAATAATGAAAACTATAGTTGTTGTAGATTTAGGGTTTAACTCTAATCCCAACATTAAGAAGGGTTAGGGTTAGGGTTCTCTCTCCAACTAATGTGTGTTTTCCTTCGTATACTTGAACACATCATCATGTATGTTTTCATTAACTTTGATGTAAGCGACAGTTTAAAGACTTGACATCAGTCGTCATTGTTCTCATCTCACTGACAATATGAAAAGTTCAACGTGTTCGACTTAAAGTCAGTTTTTTTGACTCCGCCTTTGCAGACGTCGACGTCTGACTTCTAATCACAGTTCATTTAAAAAGCACCTGATGTTTAGTGTCTGCAGGAGGAGGGGCATTGATTTATTCAGGTAACAGAACAGTTTGTTCATTGTTTTCCGACTAGGAATTTGCTGCTTTGTGCCGATGACAAACCCGGAAACATTTCAATATGATTCTTTTCATGTAGATTTTCACTCCTTCCTAAAAACAAAACAAACTTTGTTTTTACTTCCCTGAATCATTAAACCTTGTTGCCCATTATTGAATCAGTAACTGAAGCGTATTGTGTGTTAAAGAAGGAGCTCAGCGTCAAGTGTCAGTGGAAGAAATTCAAAGTGATTGTGTGTGTATGTAGTTGAACTGAAAACACAGTTCAAGAGTTCAGGGGAGAGGCAAACCCGTCGACTTAAATAGCAGGGTGTAACACACACACACGCACGCACGCACGCGCACACACACACACACACAGAAACACACACAGACACACACACACGCACGCACACACCTTCCTCTGCTGTCAATCAACATTTTGCAGTCACCAGGAGAGTGAGTTTACCTGTGGTAAGTGTTGGGAGTCAGACCAGGTTTGGGACTAATGTGTTTTTAGGTGGATACTGCCACCTGCTGGATGATGGTGATGGTCAGAAACTTAACACATGGTGACAGAAGACACATTAAGAGGAGCAT
Organism: Pleuronectes platessa; assembly: GCF_947347685.1. Classification (NCBI taxonomy): domain Eukaryota; kingdom Metazoa; phylum Chordata; class Actinopteri; order Pleuronectiformes; family Pleuronectidae; genus Pleuronectes; species Pleuronectes platessa. The sequence goes on along the minus strand of NC_070636.1, from coordinate 66,852 downwards.
GATCTATGTCATTGAATAGAGATTCTGTTATGGCCCATGGGGGTGCAGATGACCCCTATGGATCATCTTCTTGTTATAGACTTGCATAGGTCAGTCACTTGTGAAGGCCGGGCTGACCGGGGTAGTGAAATGTGCATCGTGTGTCAACAGCCAGGCAGCTGCTGGCACGGTAATTGATATTTTGAATTTATTTATTTATTCATGTATATATATATATAATATCTATGTATTTATTTACGTGCTTATTTATTTATTTACGTATTTATACCTAGCTTGTGATCATCAGGTGTTTTAACAATATGAACTATGTTGAAAATAATGATATTTGTAATGACTAAAATATGAATTAATAATTAATTTGGGTTACAGAGGCAAGGATGCCTGTTCTAGGTTTAATATATCTAAGGGGTCTGTATCAACAAACCAGTTTTATTTTTAATTAGAGCTCTCAAAATTAACGCGTTAACACGGGATGATTAATGAAACGCTCCATGAACCCGTACCCCCCCCCCCCCCCGTCTTGACTGACCCTCACCAGCCTGATTTCAAGGCCACTCAACTGAGACTGTCCTCCTTGTCTCTGAGCAGCTTCTCTGTCCTCATCCTTCTAGACTTCTCTGCTGCATTTGACACAGTGAACCACCAGATCCTGATTTCCTCCCTTCAGGACCTGGGTGTCTCAGGCTCTGCTCTCTCCCTGCTCTCTTCCTATCTCAATGACCTGGTAACTTGGAGAGGATCTGTGTCTGGACCTTGTCCTCTCACTACTGGGGTCCCTCAGGGTTCCGTCCTGGGTCCTCTCCTCTCTGTGCACCAACTCTCTGGGGTCTGTCATTCACTCACATGGCTTTTCCTACCATAGCTACTGGTTAGGGTTAGGTAAGCACGATAATATCCAGAGTTAGGGTTAGGATTAGGGATGAAAGCACATTGGAGAAGGAGATATTCTTGAATAACTTTTTTTGTGAAGGTCGTAGAGACTTGGAAAGTGGTTTCGTCTGAACTAATGTGGGTCCTGCGGATCGATTGGTACCTGAGCTCCTACGACCTTCGGAAGGGGTCGAACGACCAAATGCCCCAAATTCTGAGGAGATATTGTCGTATCTTTAAAGCAGCAGTGTCTTGTCGAAGTTGGTGTTTGAAGAGAGGAGACGCGGACCCAGAACTTGCAGCATAACAGAATTTATTACACAGAAGGCCAGATAGTGAAAATCTGGCTCGCCTCCGCCAGGCAAGCCCTTTTAAAGAGGAGGTGTTTACAACAGAACTATAGATAAAATGACGTAGCACATAGGGTCTATGCCTAAATTTGGACATGTTTTTAGTAACTTCAAGTTGAAGTCTCCCGCCAAATCTTTGCTCCTCCCTTAGCAGGTCAGATACTTTACGATAGGTCAAAGATCATTCCAAAGAGGGTGATAAATAACCCTAACACATGGAATAGCACTTACAAAGCCTGAAAACATCAGAAACAAGTAACTCAGAATCGTAGCATGCCATCATGATATGTGACCATGTTAGAAAGTTCCAGTAGCTGAATTTACGACATATTTCCTCCCTACGAGGCTTAACAAAGTCTCTTCAACATACAGGTGTATAATTCCAATAATTAAGCAACTGTGTGTAGGAGTGAGAGTGAAAAACCTGTCAGGCAGCCATCTTTCCTGAAAGATCCATCAAACAATTTAGACAGGAAAATTCTCTCACAGCTCCTCTTCCAAGGCAACTATACATAGTACTCCTACACCACTGAAATGAAGAATTCTAGCAAATGATGTAAGGTAATTACTGTAAGCAAATTCATATGGAACTCTCAGCAAATAAAAACAAAACAATGTCCAAAGTCAGCCTGGTCTTCCCATTGGAGCTTCCAATGGACCTTTCCCTGCCTAGCACCACTATCCTTAAAGATCACGGAAAAGAAAACATCTGAGGTCCCAGTATATTTACTCAATAACAGAAAACATCATTTTCCAAGTAATTAACACACAGAGAATATAATTCACTTTTAATATCGCACCTTCAAAATACAAGAGAAAACCCAAAGATAGAACACTGGAGTCTCTCAGCAGCATTGACTCCCAGTTGTAGTATTGATGACATGTTTAATCTGGATATTGTATCGTTGTTCAGAGTCCTTCAGTCCACTGGTATTATTCATGTTTGAAGTGTCTGAATCCATTCCACACATCGGTTTCCCTGAACATTCACCACTCTCATAGTGATCTTCCCCCAATATGTTCTAGAATGAAAGAGAAGAAAAGAAAACCAGTATCTGTCAGGACCAGGCTCTCCACCTCTTGTCTTCCCTTCCCCCACTGTGCTCCTCCCACAGATGGCTCAACCTGGAGCTGGGAGGGGCCTCCTGTGGGAGACCTTCACAGCTGAGACTCATCTCATCAATTCCACCTCCACTCCATAAAGCCTCAGCTCATTCACCCTGTCTTTGCCAGATTGTCCGTTCACCAGTGTGATTATGCTGCACACCTTCCTGGTTTGTCTCCTACCACTGAGTTCTGCCTGCCTGCCTGTTTACCTGCCTTCCTGCCTGCCTTCCTGCCTGCCTAACTTTTTGGACTTCCCAAATAAACCTTTTTTCTGCCTTCAATCTGCCGTGTTCCTGGTCTGCACTCTTTTTGGGTCCGCTTAAAAGAAGGATCTTAACAGAACGATCTGGCCAACATGGACCCAGCAGACACAACACCGGATTCCAGCCAATTACTTCATGCTCTAACCAGTCAAGGATCTCTTCTTGGACAGCATGAACAACTTCTCCAGGCCCTCGCAGACAATAACCGCTCTCTGGTAAATCAAGTTTCTGAATTAACTCGACAAGTCTTGTTGCTTACCTCTCGTTGGGCCTCATCTCCAGCTGCTGCTTCTCCACCTAATCCTGCTCCCCCAGCCCCAATACCACCTGCTCCCACGGCTAATCTAGATTCCCTGGCTACCAACCCAGAGCCCTTTAATGGAGATCTGAAGACATGTCGGGGTTTCCTGCTCCAATGTGGTATGGTGTTTCAACAACGTTCTTCATTTTTTCCATCTGACCAAGCTAAGATTCATTACGTTTTGGGATTGCTGAGAGGGAGAGCGTTGGCATGGGCCGAAGCAGTTTATACACCTTTTTCTCTTAATACTGTGACCTATGAGGATTTTGTTTCTAATTTTAGAAGAATTTTTGACCATCCGGATTGTCATGGCTCTGCATCTAGACGTTTATTAAGTCTCTGTCAGGGATTTAGGAGCGCAGCAGACTACGCTGTCGAATTCTGGACCTTGGCAGCCGATGCTCAATGGGATGAGCGTGCCTTAAGAGGGTTTTTTGTAAAGGGATTAAATTAACTGCTTAAAGACGAACTTGCTTCCAGGGATGAACCTGAGAGTCTCAACTCCCTGATTTCTCTAACTATCAGTTTGGACAATCGCCTGTGTGAGCGCCGCCTGGAGAAGTCTTCTCGTTCGCAGTCAGTCACCAGCCCTCCCTTTGTCCCCAAGACTCTCACCACAGTTGTTCCACAACTAACCCACACTCTTCCGCCCAGCTTGGCCACTGCTTCTCCTGAGGACGAACCCATGCAACTTGGCAGGGCCCGACTATCTCCGGCGGAGCGTCTACGTCGCATCCCGGCCGGTGAGTGCATATATTGTGGACAAGTGGGTCATTTCCTTGTGACTTGTCCTATTCTACCAATAGACCGGGCTCGTCCGTAAAGGTGGGGGTACTGATGAGCCAAGCCAACCACATTCCCCCACCTAGATCCCAGTTACAAGTTTCAGCTACGATTTGCTCCAATCAGTTGTCTCTGCCCCTCCTAGCTCTTTTCGACTCGCGTGCAGAGGATAATTTCCTTGACTACAATGTAGCTAAACAGCTAGCTTTAGTCCTCGAGCCTTTAAAGACTCCCTTGAATGCTAACGCTCTGGATGGGAGGTTTTTTAGCCAAGATCACCCATCAGACTACTCCCCTCACCCTCGTCCTCTCTGGGAACCACCGTGAGACCATTTGCCTCAAAATAATGTCATCTCCAAATTCACCTCTGGTTCTTGGTCACCCTTGGTTGAGTAGACACAACCCCCACATAGATTGGGCAGGGGGGAGAATCGTAGGTTGGAGCAGTTTTTGTCACTCTACATGCCTGCAGTCAGCTTTGTCCCCAGCAGATGGAGCCGACGCATCAGGTGGCCCTCAGCCTAAACCACCAGACTTGTCAGCCATTCCTCAGGAGTACCATGATTTAGGAGAGGTTTTTAGCAAGAAACGAGCACTTTCACTACCCCCCCATAGACCCTATGATTGTGCTATTGACCTGCTCCTTGGTTCAACAATGCCTGCAAGCCGGTTATATAATATCTCCCGCCCTGAACGAGAGTCCATGGAGAATTATATTAAAGAATCCTTAGCTGCTGGGATAATCCGCCCATCCTCTTCCCCTCTTGGTGCTGGGTTTTTCTTTGTTGGGAAGAAGGATAAGACTCTCCGACCCTGTATTGACTACTGTGGTCTAAATAACATCACTATCAAGAACAGATACCCCCTTCCGCTAATCAGCTCTGCTTTTGAACCTCTTCAGGGAGCCTCTGTCTTCTCCAAACTGGACCTCCGCAATGCCTACCATCTTGTGCAGATTCGGGATGGGGATGAATGGAAGACGGCTTTTAACACACCCCTAGGTCATTTTGAATATCTCGTTATGCCTTTTGGGTTGACCAACGCTCCAGCAGTTTTTCAGGGACTGGTGAATGATGTCCTTCGTGACTTCCTTAACCGTTTTGTTTTTGTTTACTTAGATGACATCCTGATTTTTTCCAAGGACCTCAGTGAACATGTGTCCCATGTCCGGCTAGTTCTCCAGAGACTACTAGAGAATAAGCTTTTTGTCAAAGCGGAGAAGTGCGAGTTTCACACCAGCTCTGTCAGTTTCCTGGGGTACATCATCGAGGGTGGGCAGGTGAAGACGGACCCTGAAAAGATTAAAGCTGTATCGGAATGGCCCACACCCACTACTCGCAAGAGTCAGTCAGCTAAAAGGCTAAATTCCAGACAAGCACGGTGGGCTTTGTTTTTCTGTCGTTTCAATTTTGTATTAACTTACCGCCCAGGTAAGCGTAACATCAAGCCGGATGCCCTCTCCCGGCAGCATATGGGTGAGATGTCCGATACAAGTTCTGAAACCATCTTGCCTCCCTCCTGCGTTGTGGCAGCAGTCACATGGGAGATTGAAGAGGAGATAAGACGGGCACAACAGAACCATCCTGATCCAGGTACAGGCCCACCTAACCGTCTTTTCGTTCCAGATTCTGTTCGTTCCCAGGTCCTACAGTGGGCTCACACCTCGAGGTTTGCATGCCACCCTGGAATTAGCCGCACTCTCTCTCTCCTGAAGAGACACTTCTGGTGGTCCACAATGGATGCTGATACACGCTCTTATGTTGATGCCTGTTCTGTGTGTGCGAGGAGCAAGGCGTCCCATCGTCCTCCAGCCGGCCTTCTGCATCCACTTTCTGTTCCTAACCGTCCCTGGTCACACATTGCCTTGGACTTCGTTACTGGGTTGCCGCCCTCAAGGTAACACAGTTATTCTCACCATTGTGGATAGATTTTCAAAGACTGTTCATTTTCTTGCCCTACCCAAGTTACCATCTGCTCAGGAGACTGCAAAACTATTAACTGACCATGTTTTCCGGCTACACGGCATACCAGTTGACATCGTTTCTGACAGGGGCCCCCAGTTCACCTCTCATGTGTGGAAGGCTTTTTGCCAAGCACTTGGCGCCAAGGTCAGCCTATCGTCTGGATTCCACCCACAGACCAATGGACAAGCAGAAAGGGCTAATCAGGACCTGGGCTCTGCCGTGCGCTGCTTCTCTGAACTCAATCATTCAACCTGGAGCTCTCATCTGACCTCTCATCTGACCATCCCCGAGCTTCTACGACCTTCGGAAGGGGTCGAACGCCCAAATCCCCAAAAGTGGGAGGGGCTAGTTCGGAATTTCTGATTTCTGGTGGAATTTGTGTCGATCTTACCTGCATTCTTACCTTTCAGGTTGAATGAAGAGGGGCCTGATGTGTGTCCAGACCACTGCCTCCTTGGCCCCCCATGATTGGGCCCCCAGAAGAGCTCCTGTGCCCCATACACCGCACGGCCCAAGGAGATGCTTCACTCTCATTCTTCCAAGCGACTGATTTTGGATTTCTCCAAGATTTGTCTAATGAGCTGTTTGATCTGTGGGGCACTTGTCTTGTGTGTGAGTTCACCTTGGTCATGGTTTTTCCTGAATTTAGGGTTTTGAATTTGATGTGATAAAGTGATATTTCTGAGGAGAATTCTCTCTTGGGATGGTAAATATCGTCAAATTTTGAGTTTTGGTGTCTTCTATGCCGAGATATTTGAGTAAAACGGGATTGTAATTAGGCACTCCCAGCATGCATTGCGTGGGTTAGGAGATATTCTTGAATAACTTTTGCTGTGAAGGTCGTAGAGACTTGGAAAGGGCGTCTGTCTCTACCAAATGGGGTACTGCGGATCGATTGGTACCATCCCCGAGCTTCTAGGACCTTGGGAAGGGGTCGAACGAGCGAATGGCAAAAGTGGGCGGGGTTAGGTTTAGGCAAGGGGTGGTGTGGTTAGGGTAAGGGTTAGGTTTGGGTTAGGGTTAGGTTTCAGGGTTTCGAGGTTTTGGTTTGAATTTTGCACTGGCCTACTGACCTGTTAGTTTTCATCCGTTTGAAGATTTGTTGTGGAAGTTAGACCTGGTGGCCAAGTTGGAGAGGCTCCACTCTCTCATCCCGGGGACCAGGGTTCGCTCCCCAGGCAGAGCACATCCTGCAGGGACCACGGGACAGAGGCAGAGGTTGAAGCATAATGGTCTGAGTAGGAGGGCGCCTCTCTGCTGGATGGTATTCAGGAAATTAGAAATACAGAAAAAGAAAGAGGGGGGGCTTGTTATTATAATATCAGAAAAATTTATGAAATAAATATTTACAAAATAAATCAACAAGAACTAAATCAGAAATTGTGGTGTAGTGGCAAAGATGGTGCCCTTGATACCAGGAGCCCTGGTTCGAATCCCCCCGAGAGGCCGCTGGTGTTGACGTTGTGATCGGGGGGTCCAGGGATGCAGCAGATCTAACAGAATAAGGGGGGCAGAGAAAGGGAGGACAGGGGGCTTGACAAGAGGCAATCAGAGGGGAGAGAAATGCAACGATGGATATTGATGTTTGATTTGTCATTTAGTCCTGTTGGGATTGTTGTGTTTAGTTTAAAAATCCATAATTTCTCTGCCCGTTCCCTCTGTCCAGTGGTCCAATGGTCTTGAGCTTCCAGACCTGAAATGGTTAGACTGGTTATTGGGTGGTTTTGAAAGTGTGAGATCAATGGGGTGGTGAGTTTGCCTTCCCCAATGTTATACAGATGCTGTTTTAGGCGGGTGAGGATGGAATGTTTTGTCTCCCCGATGTAGTGTTTATTACAGGTGGTGCAGGTGATGATGTAGATGACATTAATGGTATTGAGTGAAAAGGAACCTAGTGTGGGGAATGCTGTTTTACTATGAGGGTTTGAAATGAATTTTCTGTTTATGTAGTGTGTATGATGTTGTGTTGGGGTAGAAGTTTTATTTTGTGAGTATTATTGATCTCACACTTTCAAAACCACCCAATAACCAGTCTAACTGTGCTCGGCCCAATTTTATTCTCATTATATATGCTTCCACTAGGAAACATTATCAGGACACACTCGGTAAATTTCCACTGCTATGCGGATGACACCCAGTTATATTTGTCAATAAAACCTGAACAAAGTAATCAATTAACTAAACTTCGAACATGTCTCAAGGACATAAAAACCTGGATGACCCGCAATTTTCTCGCAATTTTCTCTTATTAAACTCAGACAAAACAGAGGTTATAATACTTGGCCCCAAACACCTTAGAGATGCATTATCTAATGATATAGCTGCGCTAGACGACATTGCCCTTGCTTCCAATGAAACAGTCAGGAACTTGGGAGTGATCTTTGATCCTGATTTATCCTTTAATTCTCACTTAAAACAAATTTCTAGGACCGCTTTTTTCCACTTACGTAATATTTCCAAAATTAGACATGTCCTTTCCCAAAAAGATGCAGAAAAACTAGTCCACGCCTTTGTTACATCGAGACTGGACTATTGTAATTCATTATTATCTGGCTCCAGCAGTAAGTCGTTAAAGACTCTACAGCTTGTCCAAAATGCCGCAGCACGTGTCCTGACGAGAACAAAGAGAAGAGACCACATTTCTCCAGTATTAGCGTCGCTACACTGGCTTCCAGTTAAATCTAGAATAGAATTTAAAATTCTCCTCCTCACCTTCAAGGCCCTTAATAATATGGCGCCTTTTTACCTTAAAGAGCTGTTAGTACCTTATAAACCCGCTAGAGCACTCCGCTCCCAGAATTCAAGCCTACTTGTCGTCCCTAAATTCTCTAAAAAAAGAGTAGGAGCCAGAGCTTTTAGCCATCAAGCCCCTCGGCTGTGGAATAATCTACCACTTTCAGTTCGGGAGGCAGATACCATCTTTTCATTTAAGAGTAGACTCAAAACCTTCCTTTTTGATAAAGCTTATAGTTAGAGCTAATTAGTGCGCCAGAACGTTACTTGTTCTATTTTATGACACATGACACACGGAGCTTCTCTTTCCAGCTTCTCCTTCCTCTTCTCCATCCCTATCCCCCTTCCCCGGAATCCCTTTGCTTTATCACCCGCAGATTCAGGGCCTCTGTGGCCGCACCATGGATTGCGGTTTGTGGATCGCGCACCGGGGGTCGCGGTGTTGGATCCAGTGTGGCGGATTCTGAGTCATGTGGGCTGATCGTGGTGCTGGTGGCGGACCCTGTGTCGCGTTGGCATTGGGCACGGGCGGTGGACCAGGACCGCGGTGGTGGCTTGTGATGGGTCCTGGTGGGCGGCGGTGGACGGTGACTGAGGACTGGAGTGGCGTCTGGTCTGGATGGTGGATCGTGGTCTGGATGGTTGCTGACCATGGACTGTGCTTGCAGCGGGACTGCTTGGCATGTCATGTTGGGGTTGTCCTTCGGGATGTCTACCCTCATCAAATGCTGCTAGAGACTTTGATTATTGATGATGTTTTCCTGCACGTGGCATCTATTGCACTTCTGTCCGTCCTGGGAGAGGGATCCCTCACATGTGGCTCTCTCTGAGGTTTCTACATATTTTTACCCTGTTAAAAGGGTTTTTAGTAGTTTTTCCTTACTCTTGCTGAGGGTTAAGGACAGAGGATGCCACACCCTGTTAAAGCCCTATGAGATGAATTGTAATTTGTGAATATGGGCTATACAAATAAAATTTGATTGATTGATTGATTGATATTTTGATTTTATTAGTAAACTATGGAGGTTTTTATTTTTTCTGTAGGCGGATATAGTAGTGTGGTTGTGGAAGGCCGGCTGTGCAGTTTGAGTGTAGGTGAAGTTTTGTTTGATAATTGTGTGTAATCCGGTAATTCTGTGTGAAAAAGTGGAGATGAAGGGTACTATGATGGGCTTATGGTCGGGGTCCTTGGGTAGTTGGATATTGCTGGCCTCGGAGTGTTCCCTGTTGGAATTATGATAAGGGTTATGGTTGGGATTGGGAGAGCTGGGGTTAGGTTTAGGTGTGGGGAAAATTTGGTTAGGGTTAGGTTTTTGAAGTTATCTCGATGACTCCCCCCGCTTCATCCAACGACTGGGCGGTTTGGAATAGGGAGCCAAAGGCAATGCACTGGCCGACGCACGTCATCAATACTCTCCTTTCTTCACATATCCCCTTTACCGAATTGGTTTTAAACCGTAGTTTCAGTGTACTTGCTTTTGTATTGGTTTTTTAATGTAAGTTAGGTTTGGTCTTTAGATGAAAGTGATTTTTTATTTATTTGATAGGCTTTGGTTTTCTTTTTTGTCCTGTATTAAAGTTTATTAAGGAGTTGTTTTGACTCAATGTCTTTGTATTGTTTTGTTTGTAAAAAACAATTTGGACTATTTTTAGCTATTTTGTGTTTTTCTAAATCTATATATTAGGTGACACATCATCAGTAGTGTACCTCAGGGTCATTGGATGTTTCGGCCATTACCACCAGACACCCTCTCCCAAGGAAGGCCCCGCCGGGGTTGATCAAACCCCAGGGTGTGTCCCACTAAGTTTAGAGTAATCTAAGTCTAAGGTATTTTTAGAAAGGATTCTTGTTTGTCGCTTTTTAGGGATTAAGGTCATATAAAGTGGTTAGATTTAGGGTTAGGTTTAGGATTGGGGACAAGTGGTTAGGTTTAGGCGTAGGGTTGAGTGGTTAGGGTTTAGGATCCTGTCCAGATCTAGAGTTTAAGTGGTTTAGGGTTAGGTTTAGGGCTAGGGTTAGAGATTTAGGTTTAGGTCTGGGTTTAAATGGTTAGGGTTAGTATTTAAGGGTTAGGGTTAGGGTTAGGATTAGGGATGAAAGCACATTGGGTTAGGGTTAGGGTTAAGGTAAGGATTAGGGATGAAAGCACATTGGAGAAGGAGATATTCTTGAATAACTTTTTTTCTGAAGGTCGTAGAGACTTGGAAAGTGGTTTCTATTGAACTAATGTGGGTCCTGCGGATCGATTGGTGCCATCCCCGAGCTCCTCCGACCTTCGGAAGGGGTCGAAGTAGCAAATGGCCGAAAACCCGAGGAGATATTCTTGAATAACTTTTTTTGTGAAGGTCGTAGAGAGTGGGTTAGGGTTAGGGTTAGGGTTAGGATTAGGGATGAAAGCACATTGGAGAAGGAGATATAGGGTTAGGGTTAGGGTTAGGGTTAGGATTAGGGATGAAAGCACATTGGAGAAGGAGATATTCTTGAATAACTTTTTTTCTGAAGGTCGTAGAGACTTGGAAAGTGGTTTCTATTGAACTAATGTGGGTCCTGCGGATCGATTGGTGCCATCCCCGAGCTCCTACGACCTTCGGAAGGGGTCGAAGTAGCAAATGGCCGAAAAGCCGAGGAGATATTCTTGAATAACTTTTTTTGTGAAGGTCGTAGAGAGTGGGAGAGGGCATTTGTTTCTGGCAAGTGGGGTATTGCGCATCGATTGGTACCATTTTCGAGCTTCTACGACCTTCGGAAGGGGTCGAACGCCCAAATCCCCAAAAGTGGGAGGGGCTAGTTCGGGTTAGGGTTAGGGTTAGGGTTAGGGTAGGGTTAGGGTTAGGGTTAGGATTAGGGATGAAAGCACATTGGAGAAGGAGATATTCTTGAATAACTTTTTTTCTGAAGGTCGTAGAGACTTGGAAAGTGGTTTCTATTGAACTAATGTGGGTCCTGCGGATCGATTGGTGCCATCCCCGAGCTCCTACGACCTTCGGAAGGGGTCGAAGTAGCAAATGGCCGAAAAGCCGAGGAGATATTCTTGAATAACTTTTTTTGTGAAGGTCGTAGAGAGTGGGAGAGGGTTAGGGTTAGGGTTAGGGTTAGGGTTAGGATTAGGGATGAAAGCACATTGGAGAAGGAGATATTCTTGAATAACTTTTTTTCTGAAGGTCGTAGAGACTTGGAAAGTGGTTTCTATTGAACTAATGTGGGTCCTGCGGATCGATTGGTGCCATCCCCGAGCTCCTACGACCTTCGGAAGGGGTCGAAGTAGCGAATGGCCGAAAACCCGAGGAGATATTCTTGAATAACTTTTTTTGTGAAGGTCGTAGAGAGTGGGAGAGGGTTAGGGTTAGGGTTAGGGTTAGGGTTAGGGTTTAGGGTTAGGGTTAGGGATTAGGGATGAAAGCACATTGGAGAAGGAGATATTCTTGAATAACTTTTTTTCTGAAGGTCGTAGAGACTTGGAAAGTGGTTTCTATTGAACTAATGTGGGTCCTGCGGATCGATTGGTGCCATCCCCGAGCTCCTACGACCTTCGGAAGGGGTCGAAGTAGCAAATGGCCGAAAAGCCGAGGAGATATTCTTGAATAACTTTTTTTGTGAAGGTCGTAGAGAGTGGGAGAGGGTTAGGGTTAGGGTTAGGGTTAGGATTAGGGATGAAAGCACATTGGAGAAGGAGATATTCTTGAATAACTTTTTTTCTGAAGGTCGTAGAGACTTGGAAAGTGGTTTCTATTGAACTAATGTGGGTCCTGCGGATCGATTGGTGCCATCCCCGAGCTCCTACGACCTTCGGAAGGGGTCGAAGTAGCAAATGGCCGAAAAGCCGAGGAGATATTCTTGAATAACTTTTTTTGTGAAGGTCGTAGAGAGTGGGAGAGGGTTAGGGTTAGGGTTAGGGTTAGGATTAGGGATGAAAGCACATTGGAGAAGGAGATATTCTTGAATAACTTTTTTTCTGAAGGTCGTAGAGACTTGGAAAGTGGTTTCTATTGAACTAATGTGGGTCCTGCGGATCGATTGGTGCCATCCCCGAGCTCCTACGACCTTCGGAAGGGGTCGAAGTAGCGAATGGCCGAAAACCCGAGGAGATATTCTTGAATAACTTTTTTTGTGAAGGTCGTAGAGAGTGGGAGAGGGTTAGGGTTAGGGTTAGGGTTAGGGTTAGGGTTTAGGGTTAGGGTTAGGGTTAGGGATGAAAGCACATTGGAGAAGGAGATATTCTTGAATAACTTTTTTTGTGAAGGTCGTAGAGAGTGGGAGAGGGTTAGGATTAGGGATGAAAGCACATTGGGTTAGGGTTAGGGTTAGGGTTGGGTTTGGGTTTGGATTCAGGGTTCATGATTATGATTTGTTTGCACTGGCCTATTGATCTGTTGAGTAGTGGTGACAAGGTTGGAAGAGCTCCGCTCCCTCTAACGGGGGACCAGGGTATGATCCCCAGGCAGAGCACGTCTGCAAGGACCACGGGACAGAGAAAGGGTAAATAAAGTTGCTGCCTGGGTTGGAGTAATAATGGGCGTCATTCTGTCTGAATAATTTATGGAAGGACAAATAAATAAAAGTAAAATGAAAGACTAGGTGGACGCGGTTAGGGATTAATTTTAACTATGAAAGTGATTTTATTTAATACTGTAATATCATATATTAGTGAATAGAATAGAAAATGGGGATTTATGAAACCAAAAATGTAAAATGAATAGTAGCGTAGTGGCAGAGATGACGCCCCTGGTCCAAAGAACCCTTGATCGATTCCCCCCGAGGCATGTGTGTTAAAGTGGTGCCTTGGGGGGCCTGAGTGGACCCAGGCAGCATGGGTAGCCATAGAGGGGAGAAAAACCAAAAAGGGGGGGGGGAAAAACGAACGGGGGAGCTGAGAAGGAAGACTACATGAGCGAGAAATTTGAACGGATTGTCGGGTGGGTGTCCTATGAGTATGATTAGTTATCGTTGAGGCCTGCTGGCGTGATTGTGCCTAACTTAAAAATCCATAATTTTTCGGCCCTCTTTCTCTGCCCAATGGTCCAATGGTCTTCAGATTCCAGACCGGAAATTATGAGGTTATTGACGGAGTGGAGCTGAAAGTGGTTAATGAGGGGGGTGGTCAACTTGCCTTCCCCAATGTTATATATGTGTTGTTTTAGTCGGGTGAGTATGGAATGTTTTGTTTCGCCGATATAATGTTTATTGCAGGTGGTGCATGTAATGATGTAAATGACGTTGGTGGTGTGGAGTGTAAATGTGCCTAATGTGGGAAATGCTGTATTGCTGTGAAGGTTTGAGATAAATTTTCTGTTCTTATAGTATGTGTGGTATTGGGTTTGTGTTGGTGGTTTGTTATCTGAATATTTAGAACGTATTAGTAAACTGTGGAGGTTTTTGTTTTTCCTGTACGCTGATATGGTGATGTGATTTTTGAAAGCCGGCTGTAGGGTTTGAGTATGGATGAAGTTCTGTTTGATGATGTTATGTAGTCCTTTGATTTTGTGTGAGAAGGTAGATATGAATGGTACCGGGACCTGGGGTGGAGCAATACGGGGAATGGAACGAGTAGGAGCGAGAGACGCCAAAGTGCTGGTCTTGATTTGGCGGAGGAAGCGTTTAGAATAGCCCCTAGATCTGAGACTAAAAAACAGGATGGAAATGGAAGAATGCAGGTCTATTACACGGGATGATATTCTATAAAAACGGATGATTTGTGATTTAATAATGCCTTTAAATGTATGTTTCGGATGGTAGCTAGTTTTATGAAGAAGGGCGTGTGTGTCTGTTGTTTTAAAGTAAACCTTGGTAAGTAGTTTTGAGTATGACAAATTATTTGACCGGTCAAAAAAAACAGTTGTATCTAAAAAATTAACTTGTAATGGATCTATGATGTACTTAACCTTAATGGACGGGTGGTGGCTATTCAATGTGTCAATGAAATCAGAAAATAAAGAAATGTCGTGTTGCCATATTCCAAAAATGTCATCTAAAAATCTGAGGTAGGTGAGGGGTTTATGGGTGCACTTGGCTAATGCCTCTCGCTCCCACTCGCTCAGGTAAATATTAGCGTATGACGGGGCGTATCGTTGGCCCATGGCTGTTCCGTGGATTTGCAGGAATTGTTTGTTATTGAATGAAAAGTCGTTATTGTTGAGGCAGATGGTAAGAAGTTGAATAATTGCATTGTCCGGTCTATTGTTGTCGGGGTTGTTATTGAAAGTGGATATGATAGCCTTGATACCGATTTGTGTATTGATATTTGTGTACAAACTGTCTATGTCTATTGTAAATAAATGAGACTGATTTGGAACAACCATGGGCCGGATAGTATCTATAAAATGATAAGTGTCCTTGATGTAGCTTGGATGTTTATTGGAAAGGGGTCCTAGGAAGTGTTCGATGTATTCTGAAATATGGTATGATGTACTATTACAATCTGAGACTATTGGTCTGCCGGGAGGAACCTCATAGGGAATGGTCCATGATGGGGGTTCCTTGTGGATTTTGGGTAAAAGATAGAACTGTCGGGGGCGGGGTTGGTCGGGGCCAAACAGATAGATTTTTTGCTTGTGGTTAATGGTTTTATTGTCATATAAAGATTGTATAATGCTACGAAGAAGTGGTTGAGTTTGACCTTGTAGGTCTGACAGAATGGGTTTATAATGTGTGGTGTTTGAGAGTTGTCTGTTTGCCTCCAGTAAATATTGCTGTCTATCCATGATGACTATTTTTGAACCTTTGTCCGCCGGTTTAATGATGATATTAGGATTTTGGATAAGTTCTTCTAAGGCCCTGCGTTCCGGCCCCGAGAGGTTGTCTACAACGTCCCCTGGGGGCCGGTAGTAACGCAGGGCCTGTTTGTTCTTTTGCACCAGGTTTATTGTGGCTATGTGTGATTGAGCCGTGGTGGGTTCCCAATTAGACTTGTGAATGAAGGGTGTCTGGATGTGGTCCGGTTTATCATAGAAATGACTGATGATTTTTAACCTTCTGTTATATTGGTGTAAGTCCCTATGAAATTCCTCCCAGTCAAACTGCAACGGGCGTGGGATGAATGAAAGACCCCTTTCCAATAACCGGATCTGATCTAAGGTTGGAGTAAATAATGTGGATAAGTTGAGTATATTTGCCGTAGAGCTCCACCCCAAGTCGACTACAGAGTCAGTATGGGGCACAGGGTTTGAAGTGGCGTTTGTGCCCGGTTTGGGTTTGGGTGGTACTATAAATTTAACTGTTTACACCAATAATCGAAAATGAGTTGGGCAGTAGCCGGCTTCCAATGGATGTTGTCCTTTTCTGTTAAAAAGGTGTCATGAGGGATCTCTGCTAAAAACGGGAAGTAGGTGGCTATTGTGTTGTTAATATATTTCAAATTGTATTGTTGTTTAATGCTGAGATTGTCTGAGAAGTTTATGATAGGAAAGTAGATGTCGGCATTAGGGAAGGCAAGTTGAGCTTGTTTGTAAAGGGATTTTAGCTGTTTGCAGGAAGTCTGCCTGGGGTCCTGGTCTTTATTATTGATCCCAATGGAGAGGACCACTATTTTTGTGTTGGGGTTGGGGACAGTTTTCTCACAGATCTTTAAAAAGTGGTACATGTTGGCCCCCGGGTTAGGGTTAGGGTTAGGGTTAGGGTTAGGATTAGGGATGAAAGCACATTGGAGAAGGAGATATTCTTGAATAACTTTTTTTCTGAAGGTCGTAGAGACTTGGAAAGTGGTTTCTATTGAACTAATGTGGGTCCTGCGGATCGATTGGTGCCATCCCCGAGCTCCTACGACCTTCGGAAGGGGTCGAAGTAGCAAATGGCCGAAAAGCCGAGGAGATATTCTTGAATAACTTTTTTTGTGAAGGTCGTAGAGAGTGGGAGAGGGCATTTGTTTCTGGCAAGTGGGGTATTGCGCATCGATTGGTACCATTTTCGAGCTTCTACGACCTTCGGAAGGGGTCGAACGCCCAAATCCCCAAAAGTGGGAGGGGCTAGTTCGGAATTTCTGATTTCTGGTGGAATTTGTGTCGATCTTACCTGCATTCTTACCTTTCAGGTTGAACGAAGAGGGGCCTGATGTGTGTCCAGACCACTGCCTCCTTGGCCCCCCATGATTGGGCCCCCAGAAGAGATGATTGGGCCCCCAGAAGAGCTCCTGTGCCCCATACACCGCACGGCCCAAGGAGATGCTTCACTGTCATTCTTCCAAGCGACTGATTTTGGATTTCTCCAAGATTTGTCTAATGAGCTGTTTGATCTGTGGGGCACTTGTCTTGTGTGTGAGTTCACCTTGGTCATGGTTTTTCCTGAATTTAGGGTTTTGAATTTGATGTGATAAAATGACATTTCTGAGGAGAATTCTCTGTTGGGATGGTGAATATCCTGTAATTTTGAGTTTTGGTGTCTTCTATGCCGAGATATTTGAGAGAAACGGGATTGTAATTAGGCAGCCTCATTAGCATAGCCTGCTGAGGAGATATTCTAGAATAACTTTTGCTGTGAAGGTCGTAGAGACTTGGAAAGGGCGTCTGTCTCTACTAAATGGGGTACTGCGGATCGATTGGTACCATCGCCGAGCTTCTAGGACCTTGGGAAGGGGTCGAACGAGCGAATCTGAAAAGTGGGCGGGGTTAGGTTTAGGCAAGGGGTGGTGTGGTTAGGGTAAGGGTCTAAGGAACCTGACTAGGCATAGAATCGAAGTCCAGAACCTCTGAATAAGAAAGTCGCTAAAACAGCTAGGGTTAAGGTAAGGATTAGGGATGAAAGCACATTGGAGAAGGAGATATTCTTGAATAACTTTTTTTCTGAAGGTCGTAGAGACTTGGAAAGTGGTTTCTATTGAACTAATGTGGGTCCTGCGGATCGATTGGTGCCATCCCCGAGCTCCTACGACCTTCGGAAGGGGTCGAAGTAGCAAATGGCCGAAAAGCCGAGGAGATATTCTTGAATAACTTTTTTTGTGAAGGTCGTAGAGAGTGGGAGAGGGCATTTGTTTCTGGCAAGTGGGGTATTGCGCATCGATTGGTACCATTTTCGAGCTTCTACGACCTTCGGAAGGGGTCGAACGCCCAAATCCCCAAAAGTGGGAGGGGCTAGTTCGGAATTTCTGATTTCTGGTGGAATTTGTGTCGATCTTACCTGCATTCTTACCTTTCAGGTTGAACGAAGAGGGGCCTGATGTGTGTCCAGACCACTGCCTCCTTGGCCCCCCATGATTGGGCCCCCAGAAGAGATGATTGGGCCCCCAGAAGAGCTCCTGTGCCCCATACACCGCACGGCCCAAGGAGATGCTTCACTGTCATTCTTCCAAGCGACTGATTTTGGATTTCTCCAAGATTTGTCTAATGAGCTGTTTGATCTGTGGGGCACTTGTCTTGTGTGTGAGTTCACCTTGGTCATGGTTTTTCCTGAATTTAGGGTTTTGAATTTGATGTGATAAAATGACATTTCTGAGGAGAATTCTCTGTTGGGATGGTGAATATCCTGTAATTTTGAGTTTTGGTGTCTTCTATGCCGAGATATTTGAGAGAAACGGGATTGTAATTAGGCAGCCTCATTAGCATAGCCTGCTGAGGAGATATTCTAGAATAACTTTTGCTGTGAAGGTCGTAGAGACTTGGAAAGGGCGTCTGTCTCTACTAAATGGGGTACTGCGGATCGATTGGTACCATCGCCGAGCTTCTAGGACCTTGGGAAGGGGTCGAACGAGCGAATCTGAAAAGTGGGCGGGGTTAGGTTTAGGCAAGGGGTGGTGTGGTTAGGGTAAGGGTCTAAGGAACCTGACTAGGCATAGAATCGAAGTCCAGAACCTCTGAATAAGAAAGTCGCTAAAACAGCTAGGGTTAAGGTAAGGATTAGGGATGAAAGCACATTGGAGAAGGGTTAGGGTTAGGGTTAGGGTTAGAGGGTTAGGGTTAGGGTTAGGGTTAGGATTAGGGTTAGGGTTAGGGTTAGGGTTAGGGTTAGGGTTAGGATTAGGGTTAGGGTTAGGATTAGGGATGAAAGCACATTGGATAGGGTTAGGGTTAGGGTTAGGGTTAGGGTTAGGGTTAGGGTTAGGATAGGGGAAATTGATCCGCCTCCTTTTAAAGGTGGCGGAAGGTGCGCTGTCCTTCCTCCAGGGGGCTACCTGGTCCCTATTGCGTTGGTAGGGACGACCTTGTCGTTTCCCATATGCCACCGTCGTCCAACCTCTGTCATTCGGGTCATAATAGGTCATGTTTGTGTTGTGTTAGTGTATGTGTGAATTTGTAATATTAGTCCGTGTCGCCTTTGTTATTTATATATAATGAATTATAATTTTTAATATAGTTGTAGTTGTTTTCTATTTATTAAGAAGATATTTATAATAAATTTTGTATATAAAATGTCCAATTTATGAAATAAAATCAAAACCTTCAAAAAATAAAAAAAGTGAAAATAAAAATCAAAAATGAAAAACACGTGACCGAGTCACTCGTGTTAACGTGCCACCTGACGACGTTTCGACCCTCTTGGGTCTTCTTCAGGTCAAAAAGGCACGTATGATGGGATGAAATGGCTACCAGTTCTGAGCAGTGAGGTCTTTCCCCTACGAAGATCAGAGCAACAGTGAGGAGACGGAGGGCTCCTCTATATATAGGCTGGCCCTCAGGCTCCTCCCCCCTGTTGATTTTAATGTGAGCTTCACTTCTTGTGGCTGTAAATCATCCTGATACCGTGTATCTATGGATTTTTAAACTTGTTTATATATTTTCTTCTGTTTATAATTTTTTTAAATGTTTTATATTTTTTATAATTTTTATAAAAATTAAAAAAGTAACAAAATGAACTTGTGACTTTATGATTTTAAACTGTTCTTGTTCTAACTCATCCATAAACAATGTGTTCTGTATTTGAGCTTGTTAATTTACTATAAAGCAATAAAAAAATAAAAAAGTAAATAAAAAAGAGACTTTAGGTTTAGGCATAGAATAAAAAATGGTTAGGGTTTGGGCTATGATCCCTGGTTAGGTTTTAAACAGAGCAAATATGAATTAGGGTTAGACCCTAGTAATAACTTAGGTTTAGGCATAAAATAAAAATTATTTAGGGTTAGGGCTATGATCCCTGGCTAGGTTTTAAACAGAGCAAATATGAATTAGGGTTAGACCCTAGTAATAACTTAGGTTTAGGCATAGGGTTAGGGTTAGGGTTAGGGTTAGGGTTAGGGTTAGGATTAGGGATGAAAGCACATTGGAGAAGGAGATATTCTTGAATAACTTTTTTTCTGAAGGTCGTAGAGACTTGGAAAGTGGTTTCTATTGAACTAATGTGGGTCCTGCGGATCGATTGGTGCCATCCCCGAGCTCCTACGACCTTCGGAAGGGGTCGAAGTAGCAAATGGCCGAAAAGCCGAGGAGATATTCTTGAATAACTTTTTTTGTGAAGGTCGTAGAGAGTGGGAGAGGGCATTTGTTTCTGGCAAGTGGGGTATTGCGCATCGATTGGTACCATTTTCGAGCTTCTACGACCTTCGGAAGGGGTCGAACGCCCAAATCCCCAAAAGTGGGAGGGGCTAGTTCGGAATTTCTGATTTCTGGTGGAATTTGTGTCGATCTTACCTGCATTCTTACCTTTCAGGTTGAACGAAGAGGGGCCTGATGTGTGTCCAGACCACTGCCTCCTTGGCCCCCCATGATTGGGCCCCCAGAAGAGATGATTGGGCCCCCAGAAGAGCTCCTGTGCCCCATACACCGCACGGCCCAAGGAGATGCTTCACTGTCATTCTTCCAAGCGACTGATTTTGGATTTCTCCAAGATTTGTCTAATGAGCTGTTTGATCTGTGGGGCACTTGTCTTGTGTGTGAGTTCACCTTGGTCATGGTTTTTCCTGAATTTAGGGTTTTGAATTTGATGTGATAAAATGACATTTCTGAGGAGAATTCTCTGTTGGGATGGTGAATATCCTGTAATTTTGAGTTTTGGTGTCTTCTATGCCGAGATATTTGAGAGAAACGGGATTGTAATTAGGCAGCCTCATTAGCATAGCCTGCTGAGGAGATATTCTAGAATAACTTTTGCTGTGAAGGTCGTAGAGACTTGGAAAGGGCGTCTGTCTCTACTAAATGGGGTACTGCGGATCGATTGGTACCATCGCCGAGCTTCTAGGACCTTGGGAAGGGGTCGAACGAGCGAATCTGAAAAGTGGGCGGGGTTAGGTTTAGGCAAGGGGTGGTGTGGTTAGGGTAAGGGTCTAAGGAACCTGACTAGGCATAGAATCGAAGTCCAGAACCTCTGAATAAGAAAGTCGCTAAAACAGCTAGGGTTAAGGTAAGGATTAGGGATGAAAGCACATTGGAGAAGGGTTAGGGTTAGGGTTAGGGTTAGGGTTAGAGGGTTAGGGTTAGGGTTAGGGTTAGGATTAGGGTTAGGGTTAGGGTTAGGGTTAGGGTTAGGATTAGGGTTAGGGTTAGGATTAGGGATGAAAGCACATTGGATAGGGTTAGGGTTAGGGTTAGGGTTAGGGTTAGGGTTAGGGTTAGGATAGGGGAAATTGATCCGCCTCCTTTTAAAGGTGGCGGAAGGTGCGCTGTCCTTCCTCCAGGGGGCTACCTGGTCCCTATTGCGTTGGTAGGGACGACCTTGTCGTTTCCCATATGCCACCGTCGTCCAACCTCTGTCATTCGGGTCATAATAGGTCATGTTTGTGTTGTGTTAGTGTATGTGTGAATTTGTAATATTAGTCCGTGTCGCCTTTGTTATTTATATATAATGAATTATAATTTTTAATATAGTTGTAGTTGTTTTCTATTTATTAAGAAGATATTTATAATAAATTTTGTATATAAAATGTCCAATTTATGAAATAAAATCAAAACCTTCAAAAAATAAAAAAAGTGAAAATAAAAATCAAAAATGAAAAACACGTGACCGAGTCACTCGTGTTAACGTGCCACCTGACGACGTTTCGACCCTCTTGGGTCTTCTTCAGGTCAAAAAGGCACGTATGATGGGATGAAATGGCTACCAGTTCTGAGCAGTGAGGTCTTTCCCCTACGAAGATCAGAGCAACAGTGAGGAGACGGAGGGCTCCTCTATATATAGGCTGGCCCTCAGGCTCCTCCCCCCTGTTGATTTTAATGTGAGCTTCACTTCTTGTGGCTGTAAATCATCCTGATACCGTGTATCTATGGATTTTTAAACTTGTTTATATATTTTCTTCTGTTTATAATTTTTTTAAATGTTTTATATTTTTTATAATTTTTATAAAAATTAAAAAAGTAACAAAATGAACTTGTGACTTTATGATTTTAAACTGTTCTTGTTCTAACTCATCCATAAACAATGTGTTCTGTATTTGAGCTTGTTAATTTACTATAAAGCAATAAAAAAATAAAAAAGTAAATAAAAAAGAGACTTTAGGTTTAGGCATAGAATAAAAAATGGTTAGGGTTTGGGCTATGATCCCTGGTTAGGTTTTAAACAGAGCAAATATGAATTAGGGTTAGACCCTAGTAATAACTTAGGTTTAGGCATAAAATAAAAATTATTTAGGGTTAGGGCTATGATCCCTGGCTAGGTTTTAAACAGAGCAAATATGAATTAGGGTTAGACCCTAGTAATAACTTAGGTTTAGGCATAGGGTTAGGGTTAGGGTTAGGGTTAGGGTTAGGGTTAGGGTTAGGATTAGGGATGAAAGCACATTGGAGAAGGAGATATTCTTGAATAACTTTTTTTCTGAAGGTCGTAGAGACTTGGAAAGTGGTTTCTATTGAACTAATGTGGGTCCTGCGGATCGATTGGTGCCATCCCCGAGCTCCTACGACCTTCGGAAGGGGTCGAAGTAGCAAATGGCCGAAAAGCCGAGGAGATATTCTTGAATAACTTTTTTTGTGAAGGTCGTAGAGAGTGGGAGAGGGCATTTGTTTCTGGCAAGTGGGGTATTGCGCATCGATTGGTACCATTTTCGAGCTTCTACGACCTTCGGAAGGGGTCGAACGCCCAAATCCCCAAAAGTGGGAGGGGCTAGTTCGGAATTTCTGATTTCTGGTGGAATTTGTGTCGATCTTACCTGCATTCTTACCTTTCAGGTTGAACGAAGAGGGGCCTGATGTGTGTCCAGACCACTGCCTCCTTGGCCCCCCATGATTGGGCCCCCAGAAGAGATGATTGGGCCCCCAGAAGAGCTCCTGTGCCCCATACACCGCACGGCCCAAGGAGATGCTTCACTGTCATTCTTCCAAGCGACTGATTTTGGATTTCTCCAAGATTTGTCTAATGAGCTGTTTGATCTGTGGGGCACTTGTCTTGTGTGTGAGTTCACCTTGGTCATGGTTTTTCCTGAATTTAGGGTTTTGAATTTGATGTGATAAAATGACATTTCTGAGGAGAATTCTCTGTTGGGATGGTGAATATCCTGTAATTTTGAGTTTTGGTGTCTTCTATGCCGAGATATTTGAGAGAAACGGGATTGTAATTAGGCAGCCTCATTAGCATAGCCTGCTGAGGAGATATTCTAGAATAACTTTTGCTGTGAAGGTCGTAGAGACTTGGAAAGGGCGTCTGTCTCTACTAAATGGGGTACTGCGGATCGATTGGTACCATCGCCGAGCTTCTAGGACCTTGGGAAGGGGTCGAACGAGCGAATCTGAAAAGTGGGCGGGGTTAGGTTTAGGCAAGGGGTGGTGTGGTTAGGGTAAGGGTCTAAGGAACCTGACTAGGCATAGAATCGAAGTCCAGAACCTCTGAATAAGAAAGTCGCTAAAACAGCTAGGGTTAAGGTAAGGATTAGGGATGAAAGCACATTGGAGAAGGGTTAGGGTTAGGGTTAGGGTTAGGGTTAGAGGGTTAGGGTTAGGGTTAGGGTTAGGATTAGGGTTAGGGTTAGGGTTAGGGTTAGGGTTAGGATTAGGGTTAGGGTTAGGATTAGGGATGAAAGCACATTGGATAGGGTTAGGGTTAGGGTTAGGGTTAGGGTTAGGGTTAGGATAGGGGAAATTGATCCGCCTCCTTTTAAAGGTGGCGGAAGGTGCGCTGTCCTTCCTCCAGGGGGCTACCTGGTCCCTATTGCGTTGGTAGGGACGACCTTGTCGTTTCCCATATGCCACCGTCGTCCAACCTCTGTCATTCGGGTCATAATAGGTCATGTTTGTGTTGTGTTAGTGTATGTGTGAATTTGTAATATTAGTCCGTGTCGCCTTTGTTATTTATATATAATGAATTATAATTTTTAATATAGTTGTAGTTGTTTTCTATTTATTAAGAAGATATTTATAATAAATTTTGTATATAAAATGTCCAATTTATGAAATAAAATCAAAACCTTCAAAAAATAAAAAAAGTGAAAATAAAAATCAAAAATGAAAAACACGTGACCGAGTCACTCGTGTTAACGTGCCACCTGACGACGTTTCGACCCTCTTGGGTCTTCTTCAGGTCAAAAAGGCACGTATGATGGGATGAAATGGCTACCAGTTCTGAGCAGTGAGGTCTTTCCCCTACGAAGATCAGAGCAACAGTGAGGAGACGGAGGGCTCCTCTATATATAGGCTGGCCCTCAGGCTCCTCCCCCCTGTTGATTTTAATGTGAGCTTCACTTCTTGTGGCTGTAAATCATCCTGATACCGTGTATCTATGGATTTTTAAACTTGTTTATATATTTTCTTCTGTTTATAATTTTTTTAAATGTTTTATATTTTTTATAATTTTTATAAAAATTAAAAAAGTAACAAAATGAACTTGTGACTTTATGATTTTAAACTGTTCTTGTTCTAACTCATCCATAAACAATGTGTTCTGTATTTGAGCTTGTTAATTTACTATAAAGCAATAAAAAAATAAAAAAGTAAATAAAAAAGAGACTTTAGGTTTAGGCATAGAATAAAAAATGGTTAGGGTTTGGGCTATGATCCCTGGTTAGGTTTTAAACAGAGCAAATATGAATTAGGGTTAGACCCTAGTAATAACTTAGGTTTAGGCATAAAATAAAAATTATTTAGGGTTAGGGCTATGATCCCTGGCTAGGTTTTAAACAGAGCAAATATGAATTAGGGTTAGACCCTAGTAATAACTTAGGTTTAGGCATAGGGTTAGGGTTAGGGTTAGGGTTAGGGTTAGGATTAGGGATGAAAGCACATTGGAGAAGGAGATATTCTTGAATAACTTTTTTTCTGAAGGTCGTAGAGACTTGGAAAGTGGTTTCTATTGAACTAATGTGGGTCCTGCGGATCGATTGGTGCCATCCCCGAGCTCCTACGACCTTCGGAAGGGGTCGAAGTAGCAAATGGCCGAAAAGCCGAGGAGATATTCTTGAATAACTTTTTTTGTGAAGGTCGTAGAGAGTGGGAGAGGGCATTTGTTTCTGGCAAGTGGGGTATTGCGCATCGATTGGTACCATTTTCGAGCTTCTACGACCTTCGGAAGGGGTCGAACGCCCAAATCCCCAAAAGTGGGAGGGGCTAGTTCGGAATTTCTGATTTCTGGTGGAATTTGTGTCGATCTTACCTGCATTCTTACCTTTCAGGTTGAACGAAGAGGGGCCTGATGTGTGTCCAGACCACTGCCTCCTTGGCCCCCCATGATTGGGCCCCCAGAAGAGATGATTGGGCCCCCAGAAGAGCTCCTGTGCCCCATACACCGCACGGCCCAAGGAGATGCTTCACTGTCATTCTTCCAAGCGACTGATTTTGGATTTCTCCAAGATTTGTCTAATGAGCTGTTTGATCTGTGGGGCACTTGTCTTGTGTGTGAGTTCACCTTGGTCATGGTTTTTCCTGAATTTAGGGTTTTGAATTTGATGTGATAAAATGACATTTCTGAGGAGAATTCTCTGTTGGGATGGTGAATATCCTGTAATTTTGAGTTTTGGTGTCTTCTATGCCGAGATATTTGAGAGAAACGGGATTGTAATTAGGCAGCCTCATTAGCATAGCCTGCTGAGGAGATATTCTAGAATAACTTTTGCTGTGAAGGTCGTAGAGACTTGGAAAGGGCGTCTGTCTCTACTAAATGGGGTACTGCGGATCGATTGGTACCATCGCCGAGCTTCTAGGACCTTGGGAAGGGGTCGAACGAGCGAATCTGAAAAGTGGGCGGGGTTAGGTTTAGGCAAGGGGTGGTGTGGTTAGGGTAAGGGTCTAAGGAACCTGACTAGGCATAGAATCGAAGTCCAGAACCTCTGAATAAGAAAGTCGCTAAAACAGCTAGGGTTAAGGTAAGGATTAGGGATGAAAGCACATTGGAGAAGGGTTAGGGTTAGGGTTAGGGTTAGAGGGTTAGGGTTAGGGTTAGGGTTAGGATTAGGGTTAGGGTTAGGGTTAGGGTTAGGGTTAGGGTTAGGATTAGGGTTAGGGTTAGGATTAGGGATGAAAGCACATTGGATAGGGTTAGGGTTAGGGTTAGGGTTAGGGTTAGGGTTAGGATAGGGGAAATTGATCCGCCTCCTTTTAAAGGTGGCGGAAGGTGCGCTGTCCTTCCTCCAGGGGGCTACCTGGTCCCTATTGCGTTGGTAGGGACGACCTTGTCGTTTCCCATATGCCACCGTCGTCCAACCTCTGTCATTCGGGTCATAATAGGTCATGTTTGTGTTGTGTTAGTGTATGTGTGAATTTGTAATATTAGTCCGTGTCGCCTTTGTTATTTATATATAATGAATTATAATTTTTAATATAGTTGTAGTTGTTTTCTATTTATTAAGAAGATATTTATAATAAATTTTGTATATAAAATGTCCAATTTATGAAATAAAATCAAAACCTTCAAAAAATAAAAAAAGTGAAAATAAAAATCAAAAATGAAAAACACGTGACCGAGTCACTCGTGTTAACGTGCCACCTGACGACGTTTCGACCCTCTTGGGTCTTCTTCAGGTCAAAAAGGCACGTATGATGGGATGAAATGGCTACCAGTTCTGAGCAGTGAGGTCTTTCCCCTACGAAGATCAGAGCAACAGTGAGGAGACGGAGGGCTCCTCTATATATAGGCTGGCCCTCAGGCTCCTCCCCCCTGTTGATTTTAATGTGAGCTTCACTTCTTGTGGCTGTAAATCATCCTGATACCGTGTATCTATGGATTTTTAAACTTGTTTATATATTTTCTTCTGTTTATAATTTTTTTAAATGTTTTATATTTTTTATAATTTTTATAAAAATTAAAAAAGTAACAAAATGGGTTAGGGTTAGGGTTAGGGTTAGGGTTAGGGTTAGGGTTAGGGATGAAAGCACATTGGAGAAGGAGATATTCTTGAATAACTTTTTTTCTGAAGGTCGTAGAGACTTGGAAAGTGGTTTCTATTGAACTAATGTGGGTCCTGCGGATCGATTGGTGCCATCCCCGAGCTCCTCCGACCTTCGGAAGGGGTCGAAGTAGCAAATGGCCGAAAACCCGAGGAGATATTCTTGAATAACTTTTTTTGTGAAGGTCGTAGAGAGTGGGTTAGGGTTAGGGTTAGGGTTAGGATTAGGGATGAAAGCACATTGGAGAAGGAGATATAGGGTTAGGGTTAGGGTTAGGGTTAGGATTAGGGATGAAAGCACATTGGAGAAGGAGATATTCTTGAATAACTTTTTTTCTGAAGGTCGTAGAGACTTGGAAAGTGGTTTCTATTGAACTAATGTGGGTCCTGCGGATCGATTGGTGCCATCCCCGAGCTCCTACGACCTTCGGAAGGGGTCGAAGTAGCAAATGGCCGAAAAGCCGAGGAGATATTCTTGAATAACTTTTTTTGTGAAGGTCGTAGAGAGTGGGAGAGGGCATTTGTTTCTGGCAAGTGGGGTATTGCGCATCGATTGGTACCATTTTCGAGCTTCTACGACCTTCGGAAGGGGTCGAACGCCCAAATCCCCAAAAGTGGGAGGGGCTAGTTCGGGTTAGGGTTAGGGTTAGGGTTAGGGTAGGGTTAGGGTTAGGGTTAGGATTAGGGATGAAAGCACATTGGAGAAGGAGATATTCTTGAATAACTTTTTTTCTGAAGGTCGTAGAGACTTGGAAAGTGGTTTCTATTGAACTAATGTGGGTCCTGCGGATCGATTGGTGCCATCCCCGAGCTCCTACGACCTTCGGAAGGGGTCGAAGTAGCAAATGGCCGAAAAGCCGAGGAGATATTCTTGAATAACTTTTTTTGTGAAGGTCGTAGAGAGTGGGAGAGGGTTAGGGTTAGGGTTAGGGTTAGGGTTAGGATTAGGGATGAAAGCACATTGGAGAAGGAGATATTCTTGAATAACTTTTTTTCTGAAGGTCGTAGAGACTTGGAAAGTGGTTTCTATTGAACTAATGTGGGTCCTGCGGATCGATTGGTGCCATCCCCGAGCTCCTACGACCTTCGGAAGGGGTCGAAGTAGCGAATGGCCGAAAACCCGAGGAGATATTCTTGAATAACTTTTTTTGTGAAGGTCGTAGAGAGTGGGAGAGGGTTAGGGTTAGGGTTAGGGTTAGGGTTAGGGTTTAGGGTTAGGGTTAGGGATTAGGGATGAAAGCACATTGGAGAAGGAGATATTCTTGAATAACTTTTTTTCTGAAGGTCGTAGAGACTTGGAAAGTGGTTTCTATTGAACTAATGTGGGTCCTGCGGATCGATTGGTGCCATCCCCGAGCTCCTACGACCTTCGGAAGGGGTCGAAGTAGCAAATGGCCGAAAAGCCGAGGAGATATTCTTGAATAACTTTTTTTGTGAAGGTCGTAGAGAGTGGGAGAGGGTTAGGGTTAGGGTTAGGGTTAGGATTAGGGATGAAAGCACATTGGAGAAGGAGATATTCTTGAATAACTTTTTTTCTGAAGGTCGTAGAGACTTGGAAAGTGGTTTCTATTGAACTAATGTGGGTCCTGCGGATCGATTGGTGCCATCCCCGAGCTCCTACGACCTTCGGAAGGGGTCGAAGTAGCAAATGGCCGAAAAGCCGAGGAGATATTCTTGAATAACTTTTTTTGTGAAGGTCGTAGAGAGTGGGAGAGGGTTAGGGTTAGGGTTAGGGTTAGGATTAGGGATGAAAGCACATTGGAGAAGGAGATATTCTTGAATAACTTTTTTTCTGAAGGTCGTAGAGACTTGGAAAGTGGTTTCTATTGAACTAATGTGGGTCCTGCGGATCGATTGGTGCCATCCCCGAGCTCCTACGACCTTCGGAAGGGGTCGAAGTAGCGAATGGCCGAAAACCCGAGGAGATATTCTTGAATAACTTTTTTTGTGAAGGTCGTAGAGAGTGGGAGAGGGTTAGGGTTAGGGTTAGGGTTAGGGTTAGGGTTTAGGGTTAGGGTTAGGGTTAGGGATGAAAGCACATTGGAGAAGGAGATATTCTTGAATAACTTTTTTTGTGAAGGTCGTAGAGAGTGGGAGAGGGTTAGGATTAGGGATGAAAGCACATTGGGTTAGGGTTAGGGTTAGGGTTGGGTTTGGGTTTGGATTCAGGGTTCATGATTATGATTTGTTTGCACTGGCCTATTGATCTGTTGAGTAGTGGTGACAAGGTTGGAAGAGCTCCGCTCCCTCTAACGGGGGACCAGGGTATGATCCCCAGGCAGAGCACGTCTGCAAGGACCACGGGACAGAGAAAGGGTAAATAAAGTTGCTGCCTGGGTTGGAGTAATAATGGGCGTCATTCTGTCTGAATAATTTATGGAAGGACAAATAAATAAAAGTAAAATGAAAGACTAGGTGGACGCGGTTAGGGATTAATTTTAACTATGAAAGTGATTTTATTTAATACTGTAATATCATATATTAGTGAATAGAATAGAAAATGGGGATTTATGAAACCAAAAATGTAAAATGAATAGTAGCGTAGTGGCAGAGATGACGCCCCTGGTCCAAAGAACCCTTGATCGATTCCCCCCGAGGCATGTGTGTTAAAGTGGTGCCTTGGGGGGCCTGAGTGGACCCAGGCAGCATGGGTAGCCATAGAGGGGAGAAAAACCAAAAAGGGGGGGGGGAAAAACGAACGGGGGAGCTGAGAAGGAAGACTACATGAGCGAGAAATTTGAACGGATTGTCGGGTGGGTGTCCTATGAGTATGATTAGTTATCGTTGAGGCCTGCTGGCGTGATTGTGCCTAACTTAAAAATCCATAATTTTTCGGCCCTCTTTCTCTGCCCAATGGTCCAATGGTCTTCAGATTCCAGACCGGAAATTATGAGGTTATTGACGGAGTGGAGCTGAAAGTGGTTAATGAGGGGGGTGGTCAACTTGCCTTCCCCAATGTTATATATGTGTTGTTTTAGTCGGGTGAGTATGGAATGTTTTGTTTCGCCGATATAATGTTTATTGCAGGTGGTGCATGTAATGATGTAAATGACGTTGGTGGTGTGGAGTGTAAATGTGCCTAATGTGGGAAATGCTGTATTGCTGTGAAGGTTTGAGATAAATTTTCTGTTCTTATAGTATGTGTGGTATTGGGTTTGTGTTGGTGGTTTGTTATCTGAATATTTAGAACGTATTAGTAAACTGTGGAGGTTTTTGTTTTTCCTGTACGCTGATATGGTGATGTGATTTTTGAAAGCCGGCTGTAGGGTTTGAGTATGGATGAAGTTCTGTTTGATGATGTTATGTAGTCCTTTGATTTTGTGTGAGAAGGTAGATATGAATGGTACCGGGACCTGGGGTGGAGCAATACGGGGAATGGAACGAGTAGGAGCGAGAGACGCCAAAGTGCTGGTCTTGATTTGGCGGAGGAAGCGTTTAGAATAGCCCCTAGATCTGAGACTAAAAAACAGGATGGAAATGGAAGAATGCAGGTCTATTACACGGGATGATATTCTATAAAAACGGATGATTTGTGATTTAATAATGCCTTTAAATGTATGTTTCGGATGGTAGCTAGTTTTATGAAGAAGGGCGTGTGTGTCTGTTGTTTTAAAGTAAACCTTGGTAAGTAGTTTTGAGTATGACAAATTATTTGACCGGTCAAAAAAAACAGTTGTATCTAAAAAATTAACTTGTAATGGATCTATGATGTACTTAACCTTAATGGACGGGTGGTGGCTATTCAATGTGTCAATGAAATCAGAAAATAAAGAAATGTCGTGTTGCCATATTCCAAAAATGTCATCTAAAAATCTGAGGTAGGTGAGGGGTTTATGGGTGCACTTGGCTAATGCCTCTCGCTCCCACTCGCTCAGGTAAATATTAGCGTATGACGGGGCGTATCGTTGGCCCATGGCTGTTCCGTGGATTTGCAGGAATTGTTTGTTATTGAATGAAAAGTCGTTATTGTTGAGGCAGATGGTAAGAAGTTGAATAATTGCATTGTCCGGTCTATTGTTGTCGGGGTTGTTATTGAAAGTGGATATGATAGCCTTGATACCGATTTGTGTATTGATATTTGTGTACAAACTGTCTATGTCTATTGTAAATAAATGAGACTGATTTGGAACAACCATGGGCCGGATAGTATCTATAAAATGATAAGTGTCCTTGATGTAGCTTGGATGTTTATTGGAAAGGGGTCCTAGGAAGTGTTCGATGTATTCTGAAATATGGTATGATGTACTATTACAATCTGAGACTATTGGTCTGCCGGGAGGAACCTCATAGGGAATGGTCCATGATGGGGGTTCCTTGTGGATTTTGGGTAAAAGATAGAACTGTCGGGGGCGGGGTTGGTCGGGGCCAAACAGATAGATTTTTTGCTTGTGGTTAATGGTTTTATTGTCATATAAAGATTGTATAATGCTACGAAGAAGTGGTTGAGTTTGACCTTGTAGGTCTGACAGAATGGGTTTATAATGTGTGGTGTTTGAGAGTTGTCTGTTTGCCTCCAGTAAATATTGCTGTCTATCCATGATGACTATTTTTGAACCTTTGTCCGCCGGTTTAATGATGATATTAGGATTTTGGATAAGTTCTTCTAAGGCCCTGCGTTCCGGCCCCGAGAGGTTGTCTACAACGTCCCCTGGGGGCCGGTAGTAACGCAGGGCCTGTTTGTTCTTTTGCACCAGGTTTATTGTGGCTATGTGTGATTGAGCCGTGGTGGGTTCCCAATTAGACTTGTGAATGAAGGGTGTCTGGATGTGGTCCGGTTTATCATAGAAATGACTGATGATTTTTAACCTTCTGTTATATTGGTGTAAGTCCCTATGAAATTCCTCCCAGTCAAACTGCAACGGGCGTGGGATGAATGAAAGACCCCTTTCCAATAACCGGATCTGATCTAAGGTTGGAGTAAATAATGTGGATAAGTTGAGTATATTTGCCGTAGAGCTCCACCCCAAGTCGACTACAGAGTCAGTATGGGGCACAGGGTTTGAAGTGGCGTTTGTGCCCGGTTTGGGTTTGGGTGGTACTATAAATTTAACTGTTTACACCAATAATCGAAAATGAGTTGGGCAGTAGCCGGCTTCCAATGGATGTTGTCCTTTTCTGTTAAAAAGGTGTCATGAGGGATCTCTGCTAAAAACGGGAAGTAGGTGGCTATTGTGTTGTTAATATATTTCAAATTGTATTGTTGTTTAATGCTGAGATTGTCTGAGAAGTTTATGATAGGAAAGTAGATGTCGGCATTAGGGAAGGCAAGTTGAGCTTGTTTGTAAAGGGATTTTAGCTGTTTGCAGGAAGTCTGCCTGGGGTCCTGGTCTTTATTATTGATCCCAATGGAGAGGACCACTATTTTTGTGTTGGGGTTGGGGACAGTTTTCTCACAGATCTTTAAAAAGTGGTACATGTTGGCCCCCGGGTTAGGGTTAGGGTTAGGGTTAGGGTTAGGATTAGGGATGAAAGCACATTGGAGAAGGAGATATTCTTGAATAACTTTTTTTCTGAAGGTCGTAGAGACTTGGAAAGTGGTTTCTATTGAACTAATGTGGGTCCTGCGGATCGATTGGTGCCATCCCCGAGCTCCTACGACCTTCGGAAGGGGTCGAAGTAGCAAATGGCCGAAAAGCCGAGGAGATATTCTTGAATAACTTTTTTTGTGAAGGTCGTAGAGAGTGGGAGAGGGCATTTGTTTCTGGCAAGTGGGGTATTGCGCATCGATTGGTACCATTTTCGAGCTTCTACGACCTTCGGAAGGGGTCGAACGCCCAAATCCCCAAAAGTGGGAGGGGCTAGTTCGGAATTTCTGATTTCTGGTGGAATTTGTGTCGATCTTACCTGCATTCTTACCTTTCAGGTTGAACGAAGAGGGGCCTGATGTGTGTCCAGACCACTGCCTCCTTGGCCCCCCATGATTGGGCCCCCAGAAGAGATGATTGGGCCCCCAGAAGAGCTCCTGTGCCCCATACACCGCACGGCCCAAGGAGATGCTTCACTGTCATTCTTCCAAGCGACTGATTTTGGATTTCTCCAAGATTTGTCTAATGAGCTGTTTGATCTGTGGGGCACTTGTCTTGTGTGTGAGTTCACCTTGGTCATGGTTTTTCCTGAATTTAGGGTTTTGAATTTGATGTGATAAAATGACATTTCTGAGGAGAATTCTCTGTTGGGATGGTGAATATCCTGTAATTTTGAGTTTTGGTGTCTTCTATGCCGAGATATTTGAGAGAAACGGGATTGTAATTAGGCAGCCTCATTAGCATAGCCTGCTGAGGAGATATTCTAGAATAACTTTTGCTGTGAAGGTCGTAGAGACTTGGAAAGGGCGTCTGTCTCTACTAAATGGGGTACTGCGGATCGATTGGTACCATCGCCGAGCTTCTAGGACCTTGGGAAGGGGTCGAACGAGCGAATCTGAAAAGTGGGCGGGGTTAGGTTTAGGCAAGGGGTGGTGTGGTTAGGGTAAGGGTCTAAGGAACCTGACTAGGCATAGAATCGAAGTCCAGAACCTCTGAATAAGAAAGTCGCTAAAACAGCTAGGGTTAAGGTAAGGATTAGGGATGAAAGCACATTGGAGAAGGGTTAGGGTTAGGGTTAGGGTTAGGGTTAGAGGGTTAGGGTTAGGGTTAGGGTTAGGATTAGGGTTAGGGTTAGGGTTAGGGTTAGGGTTAGGATTAGGGTTAGGGTTAGGATTAGGGATGAAAGCACATTGGATAGGGTTAGGGTTAGGGTTAGGGTTAGGGTTAGGGTTAGGATAGGGGAAATTGATCCGCCTCCTTTTAAAGGTGGCGGAAGGTGCGCTGTCCTTCCTCCAGGGGGCTACCTGGTCCCTATTGCGTTGGTAGGGACGACCTTGTCGTTTCCCATATGCCACCGTCGTCCAACCTCTGTCATTCGGGTTAGGGTTAGGGTTAGGGTTAGGGTTAGGGTTAGGGTTAGGGATGAAAGCACATTGGAGAAGGAGATATTCTTGAATAACTTTTTTTCTGAAGGTCGTAGAGACTTGGAAAGTGGTTTCTATTGAACTAATGTGGGTCCTGCGGATCGATTGGTGCCATCCCCGAGCTCCTACGACCTTCGGAAGGGGTCGAAGTAGCAAATGGCCGAAAAGCCGAGGAGATATTCTTGAATAACTTTTTTTGTGAAGGTCGTAGAGAGTGGGAGAGGGCATTTGTTTCTGGCAAGTGGGGTATTGCGCATCGATTGGTACCATTTTCGAGCTTCTACGACCTTCGGAAGGGGTCGAACGCCCAAATCCCCAAAAGTGGGAGGGGCTAGTTCGGAATTTCTGATTTCTGGTGGAATTTGTGTCGATCTTACCTGCATTCTTACCTTTCAGGTTGAACGAAGAGGGGCCTGATGTGTGTCCAGACCACTGCCTCCTTGGCCCCCCATGATTGGGCCCCCAGAAGAGATGATTGGGCCCCCAGAAGAGCTCCTGTGCCCCATACACCGCACGGCCCAAGGAGATGCTTCACTGTCATTCTTCCAAGCGACTGATTTTGGATTTCTCCAAGATTTGTCTAATGAGCTGTTTGATCTGTGGGGCACTTGTCTTGTGTGTGAGTTCACCTTGGTCATGGTTTTTCCTGAATTTAGGGTTTTGAATTTGATGTGATAAAATGACATTTCTGAGGAGAATTCTCTGTTGGGATGGTGAATATCCTGTAATTTTGAGTTTTGGTGTCTTCTATGCCGAGATATTTGAGAGAAACGGGATTGTAATTAGGCAGCCTCATTAGCATAGCCTGCTGAGGAGATATTCTAGAATAACTTTTGCTGTGAAGGTCGTAGAGACTTGGAAAGGGCGTCTGTCTCTACTAAATGGGGTACTGCGGATCGATTGGTACCATCGCCGAGCTTCTAGGACCTTGGGAAGGGGTCGAACGAGCGAATCTGAAAAGTGGGCGGGGTTAGGTTTAGGCAAGGGGTGGTGTGGTTAGGGTAAGGGTCTAAGGAACCTGACTAGGCATAGAATCGAAGTCCAGAACCTCTGAATAAGAAAGTCGCTAAAACAGCTAGGGTTAAGGTAAGGATTAGGGATGAAAGCACATTGGAGAAGGAGATATTCTTGAATAACTTTTTTTCTGAAGGTTAGGGTTAGGGTTAGGGTTAGGGTTAGGGTTAGGATTAGGGATGAAAGCACATTGGAGAAGGAGATATTCTTGAATAACTTTTTTTCTGAAGGTCGTAGAGACTTGGAAAGTGGTTTCTATTGAACTAATGTGGGTCCTGCGGATCGATTGGTGCCATCCCCGAGCTCCTACGACCTTCGGAAGGGGTCGAAGTAGCAAATGGCCGAAAAGCCGAGGAGATATTCTTGAATAACTTTTTTTGTGAAGGTCGTAGAGAGTGGGAGAGGGCATTTGTTTCTGGCAAGTGGGGTATTGCGCATCGATTGGTACCATTTTCGAGCTTCTACGACCTTCGGAAGGGGTCGAACGCCCAAATCCCCAAAAGTGGGAGGGGCTAGTTCGGAATTTCTGATTTCTGGTGGAATTTGTGTCGATCTTACCTGCATTCTTACCTTTCAGGTTGAATGAAGAGGGGCCTGATGTGTGTCCAGACCACTGCCTCCTTGGCCCCCCATGATTGGGCCCCCAGAAGAGATGATTGGGCCCCCAGAAGAGCTCCTGTGCCCCATACACCGCACGGCCCAAGGAGATGCTTCACTGTCATTCTTCCAAGCGACTGATTTTGGATTTCTCCAAGATTTGTCTAATGAGCTGTTTGATCTGTGGGGCACTTGTCTTGTGTGTGAGTTCACCTTGGTCATGGTTTTTCCTGAATTTAGGGTTTTGAATTTGATGTGATAAAATGACATTTCTGAGGAGAATTCTCTGTTGGGATGGTGAATATCCTGTAATTTTGAGTTTTGGTGTCTTCTATGCCGAGATATTTGAGAGAAACGGGATTGTAATTAGGCAGCCTCATTAGCATAGCCTGCTGAGGAGATATTCTTGAATAACTTTTGTTGTGAAGGTCGTAGAGACTTGGAAAGGGCGTCTGTCTCTACCAAACGGGGTACTGCGGATCGATTGGTACCATCCCCGAGCTTCTAGGACCTTGGGAAGGGGTCGAACGAGCGAATCTGAAAAGTGGGCGGGGTTAGGTTTAGGCAAGGGGTGGTGTGGTTAGGGTAAGGGTCTAAGGAACCTGACTAGGCATAGAATCGAAGTCCAGAACCTCTGAATAAGAAAGTCGCTAAAACAGCTAGGGTTAAGGTAAGGATTAGGGATGAAAGCACATTGGAGAAGGAGATATTCTTGAATAACTTTTTTTCTGAAGGTCGTAGAGACTTGGAAAGTGGTTTCTATTGAACTAATGTGGGTCCTGCGGATCGATTGGTGCCATCCCCGAGCTCCTACGACCTTCGGAAGGGGTCGAAGTAGCAAATGGCCGAAAAGCCGAGGAGATATTCTTGAATAACTTTTTTTGTGAAGGTCGTAGAGAGTGGGAGAGGGCATTTGTTTCTGGCAAGTGGGGTATTGCGCATCGATTGGTACCATTTTCGAGCTTCTACGACCTTCGGAAGGGGTCGAACGCCCAAATCCCCAAAAGTGGGAGGGGCTAGTTCGGAATTTCTGATTTCTGGTGGAATTTGTGTCGATCTTACCTGCATTCTTACCTTTCAGGTTGAATGAAGAGGGGCCTGATGTGTGTCCAGACCACTGCCTCCTTGGCCCCCCATGATTGGGCCCCCAGAAGAGATGATTGGGCCCCCAGAAGAGCTCCTGTGCCCCATACACCGCACGGCCCAAGGAGATGCTTCACTGTCATTCTTCCAAGCGACTGATTTTGGATTTCTCCAAGATTTGTCTAATGAGCTGTTTGATCTGTGGGGCACTTGTCTTGTGTGTGAGTTCACCTTGGTCATGGTTTTTCCTGAATTTAGGGTTTTGAATTTGATGTGATAAAATGACATTTCTGAGGAGAATTCTCTGTTGGGATGGTGAATATCCTGTAATTTTGAGTTTTGGTGTCTTCTATGCCGAGATATTTGAGAGAAACGGGATTGTAATTAGGCAGCCTCATTAGCATAGCCTGCTGAGGAGATATTCTTGAATAACTTTTGTTGTGAAGGTCGTAGAGACTTGGAAAGGGCGTCTGTCTCTACCAAACGGGGTACTGCGGATCGATTGGTACCATCCCCGAGCTTCTAGGACCTTGGGAAGGGGTCGAACGAGCGAATCTGAAAAGTGGGCGGGGTTAGGTTTAGGCAAGGGGTGGTGTGGTTAGGGTAAGGGTCTAAGGAACCTGACTAGGCATAGAATCGAAGTCCAGAACCTCTGAATAAGAAAGTCGCTAAAACAGCTAGGGTTAAGGTAAGGATTAGGGATGAAAGCACATTGGAGAAGGAGATATTCTTGAATAACTTTTTTTCTGAAGGTCGTAGAGACTTGGAAAGTGGTTTCTATTGAACTAATGTGGGTCCTGCGGATCGATTGGTGCCATCCCCGAGCTCCTACGACCTTCGGAAGGGGTCGAAGTAGCAAATGGCCGAAAAGCCGAGGAGATATTCTTGAATAACTTTTTTTGTGAAGGTCGTAGAGAGTGGGAGAGGGCATTTGTTTCTGGCAAGTGGGGTATTGCGCATCGATTGGTACCATTTTCGAGCTTCTACGACCTTCGGAAGGGGTCGAACGCCCAAATCCCCAAAAGTGGGAGGGGCTAGTTCGGAATTTCTGATTTCTGGTGGAATTTGTGTCGATCTTACCTGCATTCTTACCTTTCAGGTTGAATGAAGAGGGGCCTGATGTGTGTCCAGACCACTGCCTCCTTGGCCCCCCATGATTGGGCCCCCAGAAGAGATGATTGGGCCCCCAGAAGAGCTCCTGTGCCCCATACACCGCACGGCCCAAGGAGATGCTTCACTGTCATTCTTCCAAGCGACTGATTTTGGATTTCTCCAAGATTTGTCTAATGAGCTGTTTGATCTGTGGGGCACTTGTCTTGTGTGTGAGTTCACCTTGGTCATGGTTTTTCCTGAATTTAGGGTTTTGAATTTGATGTGATAAAATGACATTTCTGAGGAGAATTCTCTGTTGGGATGGTGAATATCCTGTAATTTTGAGTTTTGGTGTCTTCTATGCCGAGATATTTGAGAGAAACGGGATTGTAATTAGGCAGCCTCATTAGCATAGCCTGCTGAGGAGATATTCTTGAATAACTTTTGTTGTGAAGGTCGTAGAGACTTGGAAAGGGCGTCTGTCTCTACCAAACGGGGTACTGCGGATCGATTGGTACCATCCCCGAGCTTCTAGGACCTTGGGAAGGGGTCGAACGAGCGAATCTGAAAAGTGGGCGGGGTTAGGTTTAGGCAAGGGGTGGTGTGGTTAGGGTAAGGGTCTAAGGAACCTGACTAGGCATAGAATCGAAGTCCAGAACCTCTGAATAAGAAAGTCGCTAAAACAGCTAGGGTTAAGGTAAGGATTAGGGATGAAAGCACATTGGAGAAGGAGATATTCTTGAATAACTTTTTTTCTGAAGGTCGTAGAGACTTGGAAAGTGGTTTCTATTGAACTAATGTGGGTCCTGCGGATCGATTGGTGCCATCCCCGAGCTCCTACGACCTTCGGAAGGGGTCGAAGTAGCAAATGGCCGAAAAGCCGAGGAGATATTCTTGAATAACTTTTTTTGTGAAGGTCGTAGAGAGTGGGAGAGGGCATTTGTTTCTGGCAAGTGGGGTATTGCGCATCGATTGGTACCATTTTCGAGCTTCTACGACCTTCGGAAGGGGTCGAACGCCCAAATCCCCAAAAGTGGGAGGGGCTAGTTCGGAATTTCTGATTTCTGGTGGAATTTGTGTCGATCTTACCTGCATTCTTACCTTTCAGGTTGAATGAAGAGGGGCCTGATGTGTGTCCAGACCACTGCCTCCTTGGCCCCCCATGATTGGGCCCCCAGAAGAGATGATTGGGCCCCCAGAAGAGCTCCTGTGCCCCATACACCGCACGGCCCAAGGAGATGCTTCACTGTCATTCTTCCAAGCGACTGATTTTGGATTTCTCCAAGATTTGTCTAATGAGCTGTTTGATCTGTGGGGCACTTGTCTTGTGTGTGAGTTCACCTTGGTCATGGTTTTTCCTGAATTTAGGGTTTTGAATTTGATGTGATAAAATGACATTTCTGAGGAGAATTCTCTGTTGGGATGGTGAATATCCTGTAATTTTGAGTTTTGGTGTCTTCTATGCCGAGATATTTGAGAGAAACGGGATTGTAATTAGGCAGCCTCATTAGCATAGCCTGCTGAGGAGATATTCTTGAATAACTTTTGTTGTGAAGGTCGTAGAGACTTGGAAAGGGCGTCTGTCTCTACCAAACGGGGTACTGCGGATCGATTGGTACCATCCCCGAGCTTCTAGGACCTTGGGAAGGGGTCGAACGAGCGAATCTGAAAAGTGGGCGGGGTTAGGTTTAGGCAAGGGGTGGTGTGGTTAGGGTAAGGGTCTAAGGAACCTGACTAGGCATAGAATCGAAGTCCAGAACCTCTGAATAAGAAAGTCGCTAAAACAGCTAGGGTTAAGGTAAGGATTAGGGATGAAAGCACATTGGAGAAGGAGATATTCTTGAATAACTTTTTTTCTGAAGGTCGTAGAGACTTGGAAAGTGGTTTCTATTGAACTAATGTGGGTCCTGCGGATCGATTGGTGCCATCCCCGAGCTCCTACGACCTTCGGAAGGGGTCGAAGTAGCAAATGGCCGAAAAGCCGAGGAGATATTCTTGAATAACTTTTTTTGTGAAGGTCGTAGAGAGTGGGAGAGGGCATTTGTTTCTGGCAAGTGGGGTATTGCGCATCGATTGGTACCATTTTCGAGCTTCTACGACCTTCGGAAGGGGTCGAACGCCCAAATCCCCAAAAGTGGGAGGGGCTAGTTCGGAATTTCTGATTTCTGGTGGAATTTGTGTCGATCTTACCTGCATTCTTACCTTTCAGGTTGAATGAAGAGGGGCCTGATGTGTGTCCAGACCACTGCCTCCTTGGCCCCCCATGATTGGGCCCCCAGAAGAGATGATTGGGCCCCCAGAAGAGCTCCTGTGCCCCATACACCGCACGGCCCAAGGAGATGCTTCACTGTCATTCTTCCAAGCGACTGATTTTGGATTTCTCCAAGATTTGTCTAATGAGCTGTTTGATCTGTGGGGCACTTGTCTTGTGTGTGAGTTCACCTTGGTCATGGTTTTTCCTGAATTTAGGGTTTTGAATTTGATGTGATAAAATGACATTTCTGAGGAGAATTCTCTGTTGGGATGGTGAATATCCTGTAATTTTGAGTTTTGGTGTCTTCTATGCCGAGATATTTGAGAGAAACGGGATTGTAATTAGGCAGCCTCATTAGCATAGCCTGCTGAGGAGATATTCTTGAATAACTTTTGTTGTGAAGGTCGTAGAGACTTGGAAAGGGCGTCTGTCTCTACCAAACGGGGTACTGCGGATCGATTGGTACCATCCCCGAGCTTCTAGGACCTTGGGAAGGGGTCGAACGAGCGAATCTGAAAAGTGGGCGGGGTTAGGTTTAGGCAAGGGGTGGTGTGGTTAGGGTAAGGGTCTAAGGAACCTGACTAGGCATAGAATCGAAGTCCAGAACCTCTGAATAAGAAAGTCGCTAAAACAGCTAGGGTTAAGGTAAGGATTAGGGATGAAAGCACATTGGAGAAGGAGATATTCTTGAATAACTTTTTTTCTGAAGGTCGTAGAGACTTGGAAAGTGGTTTCTATTGAACTAATGTGGGTCCTGCGGATCGATTGGTGCCATCCCCGAGCTCCTACGACCTTCGGAAGGGGTCGAAGTAGCAAATGGCCGAAAAGCCGAGGAGATATTCTTGAATAACTTTTTTTGTGAAGGTCGTAGAGAGTGGGAGAGGGCATTTGTTTCTGGCAAGTGGGGTATTGCGCATCGATTGGTACCATTTTCGAGCTTCTACGACCTTCGGAAGGGGTCGAACGCCCAAATCCCCAAAAGTGGGAGGGGCTAGTTCGGAATTTCTGATTTCTGGTGGAATTTGTGTCGATCTTACCTGCATTCTTACCTTTCAGGTTGAATGAAGAGGGGCCTGATGTGTGTCCAGACCACTGCCTCCTTGGCCCCCCATGATTGGGCCCCCAGAAGAGATGATTGGGCCCCCAGAAGAGCTCCTGTGCCCCATACACCGCACGGCCCAAGGAGATGCTTCACTGTCATTCTTCCAAGCGACTGATTTTGGATTTCTCCAAGATTTGTCTAATGAGCTGTTTGATCTGTGGGGCACTTGTCTTGTGTGTGAGTTCACCTTGGTCATGGTTTTTCCTGAATTTAGGGTTTTGAATTTGATGTGATAAAATGACATTTCTGAGGAGAATTCTCTGTTGGGATGGTGAATATCCTGTAATTTTGAGTTTTGGTGTCTTCTATGCCGAGATATTTGAGAGAAACGGGATTGTAATTAGGCAGCCTCATTAGCATAGCCTGCTGAGGAGATATTCTTGAATAACTTTTGTTGTGAAGGTCGTAGAGACTTGGAAAGGGCGTCTGTCTCTACCAAACGGGGTACTGCGGATCGATTGGTACCATCCCCGAGCTTCTAGGACCTTGGGAAGGGGTCGAACGAGCGAATCTGAAAAGTGGGCGGGGTTAGGTTTAGGCAAGGGGTGGTGTGG
Organism: Pleuronectes platessa; assembly: GCF_947347685.1. Taxonomy (NCBI): domain Eukaryota; kingdom Metazoa; phylum Chordata; class Actinopteri; order Pleuronectiformes; family Pleuronectidae; genus Pleuronectes; species Pleuronectes platessa. Next base: position 25,675 of record NC_070636.1, on the reverse strand, counting down.
TTAGGGTAAGGGTCTAAGGAACCTGACTAGGCATAGAATCGAAGTCCAGAACCTCTGAATAAGAAAGTCGCTAAAACAGCTAGGGTTAAGGTAAGGATTAGGGATGAAAGCACATTGGAGAAGGAGATATTCTTGAATAACTTTTTTTCTGAAGGTCGTAGAGACTTGGAAAGTGGTTTCTATTGAACTAATGTGGGTCCTGCGGATCGATTGGTGCCATCCCCGAGCTCCTACGACCTTCGGAAGGGGTCGAAGTAGCAAATGGCCGAAAAGCCGAGGAGATATTCTTGAATAACTTTTTTTGTGAAGGTCGTAGAGAGTGGGAGAGGGCATTTGTTTCTGGCAAGTGGGGTATTGCGCATCGATTGGTACCATTTTCGAGCTTCTACGACCTTCGGAAGGGGTCGAACGCCCAAATCCCCAAAAGTGGGAGGGGCTAGTTCGGAATTTCTGATTTCTGGTGGAATTTGTGTCGATCTTACCTGCATTCTTACCTTTCAGGTTGAATGAAGAGGGGCCTGATGTGTGTCCAGACCACTGCCTCCTTGGCCCCCCATGATTGGGCCCCCGGAAGAGATGATTGGGCCCCCAGAAGAGCTCCTGTGCCCCATACACCGCACGGCCCAAGGAGATGCTTCACTGTCATTCTTCCAAGCGACTGATTTTGGATTTCTCCAAGATTTGTCTAATGAGCTGTTTGATCTGTGGGGCACTTGTCTTGTGTGTGAGTTCACCTTGGTCATGGTTTTTCCTGAATTTAGGGTTTTGAATTTGATGTGATAAAATGACATTTCTGAGGAGAATTCTCTGTTGGGATGGTGAATATCCTGTAATTTTGAGTTTTGGTGTCTTCTATGCCGAGATATTTGAGAGAAACGGGATTGTAATTAGGCAGCCTCATTAGCATAGCCTGCTGAGGAGATATTCTTGAATAACTTTTGTTGTGAAGGTCGTAGAGACTTGGAAAGGGCGTCTGTCTCTACCAAACGGGGTACTGCGGATCGATTGGTACCATCCCCGAGCTTCTAGGACCTTGGGAAGGGGTCGAACGAGCGAATCTGAAAAGTGGGCGGGGTTAGGTTTAGGCAAGGGGTGGTGTGGTTAGGGTAAGGGTCTAAGGAACCTGACTAGGCATAGAATCGAAGTCCAGAACCTCTGAATAAGAAAGTCGCTAAAACAGCTAGGGTTAAGGTAAGGATTAGGGATGAAAGCACATTGGAGAAGGAGATATTCTTGAATAACTTTTTTTCTGAAGGTCGTAGAGACTTGGAAAGTGGTTTCTATTGAACTAATGTGGGTCCTGCGGATCGATTGGTGCCATCCCCGAGCTCCTACGACCTTCGGAAGGGGTCGAAGTAGCAAATGGCCGAAAAGCCGAGGAGATATTCTTGAATAACTTTTTTTGTGAAGGTCGTAGAGAGTGGGAGAGGGCATTTGTTTCTGGCAAGTGGGGTATTGCGCATCGATTGGTACCATTTTCGAGCTTCTACGACCTTCGGAAGGGGTCGAACGCCCAAATCCCCAAAAGTGGGAGGGGCTAGTTCGGAATTTCTGATTTCTGGTGGAATTTGTGTCGATCTTACCTGCATTCTTACCTTTCAGGTTGAATGAAGAGGGGCCTGATGTGTGTCCAGACCACTGCCTCCTTGGCCCCCCATGATTGGGCCCCCAGAAGAGATGATTGGGCCCCCAGAAGAGCTCCTGTGCCCCATACACCGCACGGCCCAAGGAGATGCTTCACTGTCATTCTTCCAAGCGACTGATTTTGGATTTCTCCAAGATTTGTCTAATGAGCTGTTTGATCTGTGGGGCACTTGTCTTGTGTGTGAGTTCACCTTGGTCATGGTTTTTCCTGAATTTAGGGTTTTGAATTTGATGTGATAAAATGACATTTCTGAGGAGAATTCTCTGTTGGGATGGTGAATATCCTGTAATTTTGAGTTTTGGTGTCTTCTATGCCGAGATATTTGAGAGAAACGGGATTGTAATTAGGCAGCCTCATTAGCATAGCCTGCTGAGGAGATATTCTTGAATAACTTTTGTTGTGAAGGTCGTAGAGACTTGGAAAGGGCGTCTGTCTCTACCAAACGGGGTACTGCGGATCGATTGGTACCATCCCCGAGCTTCTAGGACCTTGGGAAGGGGTCGAACGAGCGAATCTGAAAAGTGGGCGGGGTTAGGTTTAGGCAAGGGGTGGTGTGGTTAGGGTAAGGGTCTAAGGAACCTGACTAGGCATAGAATCGAAGTCCAGAACCTCTGAATAAGAAAGTCGCTAAAACAGCTAGGGTTAAGGTAAGGATTAGGGATGAAAGCACATTGGAGAAGGAGATATTCTTGAATAACTTTTTTTCTGAAGGTCGTAGAGACTTGGAAAGTGGTTTCTATTGAACTAATGTGGGTCCTGCGGATCGATTGGTGCCATCCCCGAGCTCCTACGACCTTCGGAAGGGGTCGAAGTAGCAAATGGCCGAAAAGCCGAGGAGATATTCTTGAATAACTTTTTTTGTGAAGGTCGTAGAGAGTGGGAGAGGGCATTTGTTTCTGGCAAGTGGGGTATTGCGCATCGATTGGTACCATTTTCGAGCTTCTACGACCTTCGGAAGGGGTCGAACGCCCAAATCCCCAAAAGTGGGAGGGGCTAGTTCGGAATTTCTGATTTCTGGTGGAATTTGTGTCGATCTTACCTGCATTCTTACCTTTCAGGTTGAATGAAGAGGGGCCTGATGTGTGTCCAGACCACTGCCTCCTTGGCCCCCCATGATTGGGCCCCCAGAAGAGATGATTGGGCCCCCAGAAGAGCTCCTGTGCCCCATACACCGCACGGCCCAAGGAGATGCTTCACTGTCATTCTTCCAAGCGACTGATTTTGGATTTCTCCAAGATTTGTCTAATGAGCTGTTTGATCTGTGGGGCACTTGTCTTGTGTGTGAGTTCACCTTGGTCATGGTTTTTCCTGAATTTAGGGTTTTGAATTTGATGTGATAAAATGACATTTCTGAGGAGAATTCTCTGTTGGGATGGTGAATATCCTGTAATTTTGAGTTTTGGTGTCTTCTATGCCGAGATATTTGAGAGAAACGGGATTGTAATTAGGCAGCCTCATTAGCATAGCCTGCTGAGGAGATATTCTTGAATAACTTTTGTTGTGAAGGTCGTAGAGACTTGGAAAGGGCGTCTGTCTCTACCAAACGGGGTACTGCGGATCGATTGGTACCATCCCCGAGCTTCTAGGACCTTGGGAAGGGGTCGAACGAGCGAATCTGAAAAGTGGGCGGGGTTAGGTTTAGGCAAGGGGTGGTGTGGTTAGGGTAAGGGTCTAAGGAACCTGACTAGGCATAGAATCGAAGTCCAGAACCTCTGAATAAGAAAGTCGCTAAAACAGCTAGGGTTAAGGTAAGGATTAGGGATGAAAGCACATTGGAGAAGGAGATATTCTTGAATAACTTTTTTTCTGAAGGTCGTAGAGACTTGGAAAGTGGTTTCTATTGAACTAATGTGGGTCCTGCGGATCGATTGGTGCCATCCCCGAGCTCCTACGACCTTCGGAAGGGGTCGAAGTAGCAAATGGCCGAAAAGCCGAGGAGATATTCTTGAATAACTTTTTTTGTGAAGGTCGTAGAGAGTGGGAGAGGGCATTTGTTTCTGGCAAGTGGGGTATTGCGCATCGATTGGTACCATTTTCGAGCTTCTACGACCTTCGGAAGGGGTCGAACGCCCAAATCCCCAAAAGTGGGAGGGGCTAGTTCGGAATTTCTGATTTCTGGTGGAATTTGTGTCGATCTTACCTGCATTCTTACCTTTCAGGTTGAATGAAGAGGGGCCTGATGTGTGTCCAGACCACTGCCTCCTTGGCCCCCCATGATTGGGCCCCCGGAAGAGATGATTGGGCCCCCAGAAGAGCTCCTGTGCCCCATACACCGCACGGCCCAAGGAGATGCTTCACTGTCATTCTTCCAAGCGACTGATTTTGGATTTCTCCAAGATTTGTCTAATGAGCTGTTTGATCTGTGGGGCACTTGTCTTGTGTGTGAGTTCACCTTGGTCATGGTTTTTCCTGAATTTAGGGTTTTGAATTTGATGTGATAAAATGACATTTCTGAGGAGAATTCTCTGTTGGGATGGTGAATATCCTGTAATTTTGAGTTTTGGTGTCTTCTATGCCGAGATATTTGAGAGAAACGGGATTGTAATTAGGCAGCCTCATTAGCATAGCCTGCTGAGGAGATATTCTTGAATAACTTTTGTTGTGAAGGTCGTAGAGACTTGGAAAGGGCGTCTGTCTCTACCAAACGGGGTACTGCGGATCGATTGGTACCATCCCCGAGCTTCTAGGACCTTGGGAAGGGGTCGAACGAGCGAATCTGAAAAGTGGGCGGGGTTAGGTTTAGGCAAGGGGTGGTGTGGTTAGGGTAAGGGTCTAAGGAACCTGACTAGGCATAGAATCGAAGTCCAGAACCTCTGAATAAGAAAGTCGCTAAAACAGCTAGGGTTAAGGTAAGGATTAGGGATGAAAGCACATTGGAGAAGGAGATATTCTTGAATAACTTTTTTTCTGAAGGTCGTAGAGACTTGGAAAGTGGTTTCTATTGAACTAATGTGGGTCCTGCGGATCGATTGGTGCCATCCCCGAGCTCCTACGACCTTCGGAAGGGGTCGAAGTAGCAAATGGCCGAAAAGCCGAGGAGATATTCTTGAATAACTTTTTTTGTGAAGGTCGTAGAGAGTGGGAGAGGGCATTTGTTTCTGGCAAGTGGGGTATTGCGCATCGATTGGTACCATTTTCGAGCTTCTACGACCTTCGGAAGGGGTCGAACGCCCAAATCCCCAAAAGTGGGAGGGGCTAGTTCGGAATTTCTGATTTCTGGTGGAATTTGTGTCGATCTTACCTGCATTCTTACCTTTCAGGTTGAATGAAGAGGGGCCTGATGTGTGTCCAGACCACTGCCTCCTTGGCCCCCCATGATTGGGCCCCCAGAAGAGATGATTGGGCCCCCAGAAGAGCTCCTGTGCCCCATACACCGCACGGCCCAAGGAGATGCTTCACTGTCATTCTTCCAAGCGACTGATTTTGGATTTCTCCAAGATTTGTCTAATGAGCTGTTTGATCTGTGGGGCACTTGTCTTGTGTGTGAGTTCACCTTGGTCATGGTTTTTCCTGAATTTAGGGTTTTGAATTTGATGTGATAAAATGACATTTCTGAGGAGAATTCTCTGTTGGGATGGTGAATATCCTGTAATTTTGAGTTTTGGTGTCTTCTATGCCGAGATATTTGAGAGAAACGGGATTGTAATTAGGCAGCCTCATTAGCATAGCCTGCTGAGGAGATATTCTTGAATAACTTTTGTTGTGAAGGTCGTAGAGACTTGGAAAGGGCGTCTGTCTCTACCAAACGGGGTACTGCGGATCGATTGGTACCATCCCCGAGCTTCTAGGACCTTGGGAAGGGGTCGAACGAGCGAATCTGAAAAGTGGGCGGGGTTAGGTTTAGGCAAGGGGTGGTGTGGTTAGGGTAAGGGTCTAAGGAACCTGACTAGGCATAGAATCGAAGTCCAGAACCTCTGAATAAGAAAGTCGCTAAAACAGCTAGGGTTAAGGTAAGGATTAGGGATGAAAGCACATTGGAGAAGGAGATATTCTTGAATAACTTTTTTTCTGAAGGTCGTAGAGACTTGGAAAGTGGTTTCTATTGAACTAATGTGGGTCCTGCGGATCGATTGGTGCCATCCCCGAGCTCCTACGACCTTCGGAAGGGGTCGAAGTAGCAAATGGCCGAAAAGCCGAGGAGATATTCTTGAATAACTTTTTTTGTGAAGGTCGTAGAGAGTGGGAGAGGGCATTTGTTTCTGGCAAGTGGGGTATTGCGCATCGATTGGTACCATTTTCGAGCTTCTACGACCTTCGGAAGGGGTCGAACGCCCAAATCCCCAAAAGTGGGAGGGGCTAGTTCGGAATTTCTGATTTCTGGTGGAATTTGTGTCGATCTTACCTGCATTCTTACCTTTCAGGTTGAATGAAGAGGGGCCTGATGTGTGTCCAGACCACTGCCTCCTTGGCCCCCCATGATTGGGCCCCCAGAAGAGATGATTGGGCCCCCAGAAGAGCTCCTGTGCCCCATACACCGCACGGCCCAAGGAGATGCTTCACTGTCATTCTTCCAAGCGACTGATTTTGGATTTCTCCAAGATTTGTCTAATGAGCTGTTTGATCTGTGGGGCACTTGTCTTGTGTGTGAGTTCACCTTGGTCATGGTTTTTCCTGAATTTAGGGTTTTGAATTTGATGTGATAAAATGACATTTCTGAGGAGAATTCTCTGTTGGGATGGTGAATATCCTGTAATTTTGAGTTTTGGTGTCTTCTATGCCGAGATATTTGAGAGAAACGGGATTGTAATTAGGCAGCCTCATTAGCATAGCCTGCTGAGGAGATATTCTTGAATAACTTTTGTTGTGAAGGTCGTAGAGACTTGGAAAGGGCGTCTGTCTCTACCAAACGGGGTACTGCGGATCGATTGGTACCATCCCCGAGCTTCTAGGACCTTGGGAAGGGGTCGAACGAGCGAATCTGAAAAGTGGGCGGGGTTAGGTTTAGGCAAGGGGTGGTGTGGTTAGGGTAAGGGTCTAAGGAACCTGACTAGGCATAGAATCGAAGTCCAGAACCTCTGAATAAGAAAGTCGCTAAAACAGCTAGGGTTAAGGTAAGGATTAGGGATGAAAGCACATTGGAGAAGGAGATATTCTTGAATAACTTTTTTTCTGAAGGTCGTAGAGACTTGGAAAGTGGTTTCTATTGAACTAATGTGGGTCCTGCGGATCGATTGGTGCCATCCCCGAGCTCCTACGACCTTCGGAAGGGGTCGAAGTAGCAAATGGCCGAAAAGCCGAGGAGATATTCTTGAATAACTTTTTTTGTGAAGGTCGTAGAGAGTGGGAGAGGGCATTTGTTTCTGGCAAGTGGGGTATTGCGCATCGATTGGTACCATTTTCGAGCTTCTACGACCTTCGGAAGGGGTCGAACGCCCAAATCCCCAAAAGTGGGAGGGGCTAGTTCGGAATTTCTGATTTCTGGTGGAATTTGTGTCGATCTTACCTGCATTCTTACCTTTCAGGTTGAATGAAGAGGGGCCTGATGTGTGTCCAGACCACTGCCTCCTTGGCCCCCCATGATTGGGCCCCCAGAAGAGATGATTGGGCCCCCAGAAGAGCTCCTGTGCCCCATACACCGCACGGCCCAAGGAGATGCTTCACTGTCATTCTTCCAAGCGACTGATTTTGGATTTCTCCAAGATTTGTCTAATGAGCTGTTTGATCTGTGGGGCACTTGTCTTGTGTGTGAGTTCACCTTGGTCATGGTTTTTCCTGAATTTAGGGTTTTGAATTTGATGTGATAAAATGACATTTCTGAGGAGAATTCTCTGTTGGGATGGTGAATATCCTGTAATTTTGAGTTTTGGTGTCTTCTATGCCGAGATATTTGAGAGAAACGGGATTGTAATTAGGCAGCCTCATTAGCATAGCCTGCTGAGGAGATATTCTTGAATAACTTTTGTTGTGAAGGTCGTAGAGACTTGGAAAGGGCGTCTGTCTCTACCAAACGGGGTACTGCGGATCGATTGGTACCATCCCCGAGCTTCTAGGACCTTGGGAAGGGGTCGAACGAGCGAATCTGAAAAGTGGGCGGGGTTAGGTTTAGGCAAGGGGTGGTGTGGTTAGGGTAAGGGTCTAAGGAACCTGACTAGGCATAGAATCGAAGTCCAGAACCTCTGAATAAGAAAGTCGCTAAAACAGCTAGGGTTAAGGTAAGGATTAGGGATGAAAGCACATTGGAGAAGGAGATATTCTTGAATAACTTTTTTTCTGAAGGTCGTAGAGACTTGGAAAGTGGTTTCTATTGAACTAATGTGGGTCCTGCGGATCGATTGGTGCCATCCCCGAGCTCCTACGACCTTCGGAAGGGGTCGAAGTAGCAAATGGCCGAAAAGCCGAGGAGATATTCTTGAATAACTTTTTTTGTGAAGGTCGTAGAGAGTGGGAGAGGGCATTTGTTTCTGGCAAGTGGGGTATTGCGCATCGATTGGTACCATTTTCGAGCTTCTACGACCTTCGGAAGGGGTCGAACGCCCAAATCCCCAAAAGTGGGAGGGGCTAGTTCGGAATTTCTGATTTCTGGTGGAATTTGTGTCGATCTTACCTGCATTCTTACCTTTCAGGTTGAATGAAGAGGGGCCTGATGTGTGTCCAGACCACTGCCTCCTTGGCCCCCCATGATTGGGCCCCCAGAAGAGATGATTGGGCCCCCAGAAGAGCTCCTGTGCCCCATACACCGCACGGCCCAAGGAGATGCTTCACTGTCATTCTTCCAAGCGACTGATTTTGGATTTCTCCAAGATTTGTCTAATGAGCTGTTTGATCTGTGGGGCACTTGTCTTGTGTGTGAGTTCACCTTGGTCATGGTTTTTCCTGAATTTAGGGTTTTGAATTTGATGTGATAAAATGACATTTCTGAGGAGAATTCTCTGTTGGGATGGTGAATATCCTGTAATTTTGAGTTTTGGTGTCTTCTATGCCGAGATATTTGAGAGAAACGGGATTGTAATTAGGCAGCCTCATTAGCATAGCCTGCTGAGGAGATATTCTTGAATAACTTTTGTTGTGAAGGTCGTAGAGACTTGGAAAGGGCGTCTGTCTCTACCAAACGGGGTACTGCGGATCGATTGGTACCATCCCCGAGCTTCTAGGACCTTGGGAAGGGGTCGAACGAGCGAATCTGAAAAGTGGGCGGGGTTAGGTTTAGGCAAGGGGTGGTGTGGTTAGGGTAAGGGTCTAAGGAACCTGACTAGGCATAGAATCGAAGTCCAGAACCTCTGAATAAGAAAGTCGCTAAAACAGCTAGGGTTAAGGTAAGGATTAGGGATGAAAGCACATTGGAGAAGGAGATATTCTTGAATAACTTTTTTTCTGAAGGTCGTAGAGACTTGGAAAGTGGTTTCTATTGAACTAATGTGGGTCCTGCGGATCGATTGGTGCCATCCCCGAGCTCCTACGACCTTCGGAAGGGGTCGAAGTAGCAAATGGCCGAAAAGCCGAGGAGATATTCTTGAATAACTTTTTTTGTGAAGGTCGTAGAGAGTGGGAGAGGGCATTTGTTTCTGGCAAGTGGGGTATTGCGCATCGATTGGTACCATTTTCGAGCTTCTACGACCTTCGGAAGGGGTCGAACGCCCAAATCCCCAAAAGTGGGAGGGGCTAGTTCGGAATTTCTGATTTCTGGTGGAATTTGTGTCGATCTTACCTGCATTCTTACCTTTCAGGTTGAATGAAGAGGGGCCTGATGTGTGTCCAGACCACTGCCTCCTTGGCCCCCCATGATTGGGCCCCCAGAAGAGATGATTGGGCCCCCAGAAGAGCTCCTGTGCCCCATACACCGCACGGCCCAAGGAGATGCTTCACTGTCATTCTTCCAAGCGACTGATTTTGGATTTCTCCAAGATTTGTCTAATGAGCTGTTTGATCTGTGGGGCACTTGTCTTGTGTGTGAGTTCACCTTGGTCATGGTTTTTCCTGAATTTAGGGTTTTGAATTTGATGTGATAAAATGACATTTCTGAGGAGAATTCTCTGTTGGGATGGTGAATATCCTGTAATTTTGAGTTTTGGTGTCTTCTATGCCGAGATATTTGAGAGAAACGGGATTGTAATTAGGCAGCCTCATTAGCATAGCCTGCTGAGGAGATATTCTTGAATAACTTTTGTTGTGAAGGTCGTAGAGACTTGGAAAGGGCGTCTGTCTCTACCAAACGGGGTACTGCGGATCGATTGGTACCATCCCCGAGCTTCTAGGACCTTGGGAAGGGGTCGAACGAGCGAATCTGAAAAGTGGGCGGGGTTAGGTTTAGGCAAGGGGTGGTGTGGTTAGGGTAAGGGTCTAAGGAACCTGACTAGGCATAGAATCGAAGTCCAGAACCTCTGAATAAGAAAGTCGCTAAAACAGCTAGGGTTAAGGTAAGGATTAGGGATGAAAGCACATTGGAGAAGGAGATATTCTTGAATAACTTTTTTTCTGAAGGTCGTAGAGACTTGGAAAGTGGTTTCTATTGAACTAATGTGGGTCCTGCGGATCGATTGGTGCCATCCCCGAGCTCCTACGACCTTCGGAAGGGGTCGAAGTAGCAAATGGCCGAAAAGCCGAGGAGATATTCTTGAATAACTTTTTTTGTGAAGGTCGTAGAGAGTGGGAGAGGGCATTTGTTTCTGGCAAGTGGGGTATTGCGCATCGATTGGTACCATTTTCGAGCTTCTACGACCTTCGGAAGGGGTCGAACGCCCAAATCCCCAAAAGTGGGAGGGGCTAGTTCGGAATTTCTGATTTCTGGTGGAATTTGTGTCGATCTTACCTGCATTCTTACCTTTCAGGTTGAATGAAGAGGGGCCTGATGTGTGTCCAGACCACTGCCTCCTTGGCCCCCCATGATTGGGCCCCCAGAAGAGATGATTGGGCCCCCAGAAGAGCTCCTGTGCCCCATACACCGCACGGCCCAAGGAGATGCTTCACTGTCATTCTTCCAAGCGACTGATTTTGGATTTCTCCAAGATTTGTCTAATGAGCTGTTTGATCTGTGGGGCACTTGTCTTGTGTGTGAGTTCACCTTGGTCATGGTTTTTCCTGAATTTAGGGTTTTGAATTTGATGTGATAAAATGACATTTCTGAGGAGAATTCTCTGTTGGGATGGTGAATATCCTGTAATTTTGAGTTTTGGTGTCTTCTATGCCGAGATATTTGAGAGAAACGGGATTGTAATTAGGCAGCCTCATTAGCATAGCCTGCTGAGGAGATATTCTTGAATAACTTTTGTTGTGAAGGTCGTAGAGACTTGGAAAGGGCGTCTGTCTCTACCAAACGGGGTACTGCGGATCGATTGGTACCATCCCCGAGCTTCTAGGACCTTGGGAAGGGGTCGAACGAGCGAATCTGAAAAGTGGGCGGGGTTAGGTTTAGGGTTAGGGTTAGGGTTAGGGTTAGGGTTAGGATTAGGGATGAAAGCACATTGGAGAAGGAGATATTCTTGAATAACTTTAGGGTTAGGGTTAGGGTTAGGGTTAGGGTTAGGGTTAGGGTTAGGATTAGGGATGAAAGCACATTGGAGAAGGAGATATTCTTGAATAACTTTTTTTCTGAAGGTCGTAGAGACTTGGAAAGTGGTTTCTATTGAACTAATGTGGGTCCTGCGGATCGATTGGTGCCATCCCCGAGCTCCTACGACCTTCGGAAGGGGTCGAAGTAGCAAATGGCCGAAAAGCCGAGGAGATATTCTTGAATAACTTTTTTTGTGAAGGTCGTAGAGAGTGGGAGAGGGCATTTGTTTCTGGCAAGTGGGGTATTGCGCATCGATTGGTACCATTTTCGAGCTTCTACGACCTTCGGAAGGGGTCGAACGCCCAAATCCCCAAAAGTGGGAGGGGCTAGTTCGGAATTTCTGATTTCTGGTGGAATTTGTGTCGATCTTACCTGCATTCTTACCTTTCAGGTTGAATGAAGAGGGGCCTGATGTGTGTCCAGACCACTGCCTCCTTGGCCCCCCATGATTGGGCCCCCAGAAGAGATGATTGGGCCCCCAGAAGAGCTCCTGTGCCCCATACACCGCACGGCCCAAGGAGATGCTTCACTGTCATTCTTCCAAGCGACTGATTTTGGATTTCTCCAAGATTTGTCTAATGAGCTGTTTGATCTGTGGGGCACTTGTCTTGTGTGTGAGTTCACCTTGGTCATGGTTTTTCCTGAATTTAGGGTTTTGAATTTGATGTGATAAAATGACATTTCTGAGGAGAATTCTCTGTTGGGATGGTGAATATCCTGTAATTTTGAGTTTTGGTGTCTTCTATGCCGAGATATTTGAGAGAAACGGGATTGTAATTAGGCAGCCTCATTAGCATAGCCTGCTGAGGAGATATTCTTGAATAACTTTTGTTGTGAAGGTCGTAGAGACTTGGAAAGGGCGTCTGTCTCTACCAAACGGGGTACTGCGGATCGATTGGTACCATCCCCGAGCTTCTAGGACCTTGGGAAGGGGTCGAACGAGCGAATCTGAAAAGTGGGCGGGGTTAGGTTTAGGCAAGGGGTGGTGTGGTTAGGGTAAGGGTCTAAGGAACCTGACTAGGCATAGAATCGAAGTCCAGAACCTCTGAATAAGAAAGTCGCTAAAACAGCTAGGGTTAAGGTAAGGATTAGGGATGAAAGCACATTGGAGAAGGAGATATTCTTGAATAACTTTTTTTCTGAAGGTCGTAGAGACTTGGAAAGTGGTTTCTATTGAACTAATGTGGGTCCTGCGGATCGATTGGTGCCATCCCCGAGCTCCTACGACCTTCGGAAGGGGTCGAAGTAGCAAATGGCCGAAAAGCCGAGGAGATATTCTTGAATAACTTTTTTTGTGAAGGTCGTAGAGAGTGGGAGAGGGCATTTGTTTCTGGCAAGTGGGGTATTGCGCATCGATTGGTACCATTTTCGAGCTTCTACGACCTTCGGAAGGGGTCGAACGCCCAAATCCCCAAAAGTGGGAGGGGCTAGTTCGGAATTTCTGATTTCTGGTGGAATTTGTGTCGATCTTACCTGCATTCTTACCTTTCAGGTTGAATGAAGAGGGGCCTGATGTGTGTCCAGACCACTGCCTCCTTGGCCCCCCATGATTGGGCCCCCAGAAGAGATGATTGGGCCCCCAGAAGAGCTCCTGTGCCCCATACACCGCACGGCCCAAGGAGATGCTTCACTGTCATTCTTCCAAGCGACTGATTTTGGATTTCTCCAAGATTTGTCTAATGAGCTGTTTGATCTGTGGGGCACTTGTCTTGTGTGTGAGTTCACCTTGGTCATGGTTTTTCCTGAATTTAGGGTTTTGAATTTGATGTGATAAAATGACATTTCTGAGGAGAATTCTCTGTTGGGATGGTGAATATCCTGTAATTTTGAGTTTTGGTGTCTTCTATGCCGAGATATTTGAGAGAAACGGGATTGTAATTAGGCAGCCTCATTAGCATAGCCTGCTGAGGAGATATTCTTGAATAACTTTTGTTGTGAAGGTCGTAGAGACTTGGAAAGGGCGTCTGTCTCTACCAAACGGGGTACTGCGGATCGATTGGTACCATCCCCGAGCTTCTAGGACCTTGGGAAGGGGTCGAACGAGCGAATCTGAAAAGTGGGCGGGGTTAGGTTTAGGCAAGGGGTGGTGTGGTTAGGGTAAGGGTCTAAGGAACCTGACTAGGCATAGAATCGAAGTCCAGAACCTCTGAATAAGAAAGTCGCTAAAACAGCTAGGGTTAAGGTAAGGATTAGGGATGAAAGCACATTGGAGAAGGAGATATTCTTGAATAACTTTTTTTCTGAAGGTCGTAGAGACTTGGAAAGTGGTTTCTATTGAACTAATGTGGGTCCTGCGGATCGATTGGTGCCATCCCCGAGCTCCTACGACCTTCGGAAGGGGTCGAAGTAGCAAATGGCCGAAAAGCCGAGGAGATATTCTTGAATAACTTTTTTTGTGAAGGTCGTAGAGAGTGGGAGAGGGCATTTGTTTCTGGCAAGTGGGGTATTGCGCATCGATTGGTACCATTTTCGAGCTTCTACGACCTTCGGAAGGGGTCGAACGCCCAAATCCCCAAAAGTGGGAGGGGCTAGTTCGGAATTTCTGATTTCTGGTGGAATTTGTGTCGATCTTACCTGCATTCTTACCTTTCAGGTTGAATGAAGAGGGGCCTGATGTGTGTCCAGACCACTGCCTCCTTGGCCCCCCATGATTGGGCCCCCAGAAGAGATGATTGGGCCCCCAGAAGAGCTCCTGTGCCCCATACACCGCACGGCCCAAGGAGATGCTTCACTGTCATTCTTCCAAGCGACTGATTTTGGATTTCTCCAAGATTTGTCTAATGAGCTGTTTGATCTGTGGGGCACTTGTCTTGTGTGTGAGTTCACCTTGGTCATGGTTTTTCCTGAATTTAGGGTTTTGAATTTGATGTGATAAAATGACATTTCTGAGGAGAATTCTCTGTTGGGATGGTGAATATCCTGTAATTTTGAGTTTTGGTGTCTTCTATGCCGAGATATTTGAGAGAAACGGGATTGTAATTAGGCAGCCTCATTAGCATAGCCTGCTGAGGAGATATTCTTGAATAACTTTTGTTGTGAAGGTCGTAGAGACTTGGAAAGGGCGTCTGTCTCTACCAAACGGGGTACTGCGGATCGATTGGTACCATCCCCGAGCTTCTAGGACCTTGGGAAGGGGTCGAACGAGCGAATCTGAAAAGTGGGCGGGGTTAGGTTTAGGCAAGGGGTGGTGTGGTTAGGGTAAGGGTCTAAGGAACCTGACTAGGCATAGAATCGAAGTCCAGAACCTCTGAATAAGAAAGTCGCTAAAACAGCTAGGGTTAAGGTAAGGATTAGGGATGAAAGCACATTGGAGAAGGAGATATTCTTGAATAACTTTTTTTCTGAAGGTCGTAGAGACTTGGAAAGTGGTTTCTATTGAACTAATGTGGGTCCTGCGGATCGATTGGTGCCATCCCCGAGCTCCTACGACCTTCGGAAGGGGTCGAAGTAGCAAATGGCCGAAAAGCCGAGGAGATATTCTTGAATAACTTTTTTTGTGAAGGTCGTAGAGAGTGGGAGAGGGCATTTGTTTCTGGCAAGTGGGGTATTGCGCATCGATTGGTACCATTTTCGAGCTTCTACGACCTTCGGAAGGGGTCGAACGCCCAAATCCCCAAAAGTGGGAGGGGCTAGTTCGGAATTTCTGATTTCTGGTGGAATTTGTGTCGATCTTACCTGCATTCTTACCTTTCAGGTTGAATGAAGAGGGGCCTGATGTGTGTCCAGACCACTGCCTCCTTGGCCCCCCATGATTGGGCCCCCAGAAGAGATGATTGGGCCCCCAGAAGAGCTCCTGTGCCCCATACACCGCACGGCCCAAGGAGATGCTTCACTGTCATTCTTCCAAGCGACTGATTTTGGATTTCTCCAAGATTTGTCTAATGAGCTGTTTGATCTGTGGGGCACTTGTCTTGTGTGTGAGTTCACCTTGGTCATGGTTTTTCCTGAATTTAGGGTTTTGAATTTGATGTGATAAAATGACATTTCTGAGGAGAATTCTCTGTTGGGATGGTGAATATCCTGTAATTTTGAGTTTTGGTGTCTTCTATGCCGAGATATTTGAGAGAAACGGGATTGTAATTAGGCAGCCTCATTAGCATAGCCTGCTGAGGAGATATTCTTGAATAACTTTTGTTGTGAAGGTCGTAGAGACTTGGAAAGGGCGTCTGTCTCTACCAAACGGGGTACTGCGGATCGATTGGTACCATCCCCGAGCTTCTAGGACCTTGGGAAGGGGTCGAACGAGCGAATCTGAAAAGTGGGCGGGGTTAGGTTTAGGCAAGGGGTGGTGTGGTTAGGGTAAGGGTCTAAGGAACCTGACTAGGCATAGAATCGAAGTCCAGAACCTCTGAATAAGAAAGTCGCTAAAACAGCTAGGGTTAAGGTAAGGATTAGGGATGAAAGCACATTGGAGAAGGAGATATTCTTGAATAACTTTTTTTCTGAAGGTCGTAGAGACTTGGAAAGTGGTTTCTATTGAACTAATGTGGGTCCTGCGGATCGATTGGTGCCATCCCCGAGCTCCTACGACCTTCGGAAGGGGTCGAAGTAGCAAATGGCCGAAAAGCCGAGGAGATATTCTTGAATAACTTTTTTTGTGAAGGTCGTAGAGAGTGGGAGAGGGCATTTGTTTCTGGCAAGTGGGGTATTGCGCATCGATTGGTACCATTTTCGAGCTTCTACGACCTTCGGAAGGGGTCGAACGCCCAAATCCCCAAAAGTGGGAGGGGCTAGTTCGGAATTTCTGATTTCTGGTGGAATTTGTGTCGATCTTACCTGCATTCTTACCTTTCAGGTTGAATGAAGAGGGGCCTGATGTGTGTCCAGACCACTGCCTCCTTGGCCCCCCATGATTGGGCCCCCAGAAGAGATGATTGGGCCCCCAGAAGAGCTCCTGTGCCCCATACACCGCACGGCCCAAGGAGATGCTTCACTGTCATTCTTCCAAGCGACTGATTTTGGATTTCTCCAAGATTTGTCTAATGAGCTGTTTGATCTGTGGGGCACTTGTCTTGTGTGTGAGTTCACCTTGGTCATGGTTTTTCCTGAATTTAGGGTTTTGAATTTGATGTGATAAAATGACATTTCTGAGGAGAATTCTCTGTTGGGATGGTGAATATCCTGTAATTTTGAGTTTTGGTGTCTTCTATGCCGAGATATTTGAGAGAAACGGGATTGTAATTAGGCAGCCTCATTAGCATAGCCTGCTGAGGAGATATTCTTGAATAACTTTTGTTGTGAAGGTCGTAGAGACTTGGAAAGGGCGTCTGTCTCTACCAAACGGGGTACTGCGGATCGATTGGTACCATCCCCGAGCTTCTAGGACCTTGGGAAGGGGTCGAACGAGCGAATCTGAAAAGTGGGCGGGGTTAGGTTTAGGGTTAGGGTTAGGGTTAGGGTTAGGGTTAGGATTAGGGATGAAAGCACATTGGAGAAGGAGATATTCTTGAATAACTTTAGGGTTAGGGTTAGGGTTAGGGTTAGGGTTAGGGTTAGGATTAGGGATGAAAGCACATTGGAGAAGGAGATATTCTTGAATAACTTTTTTTCTGAAGGTCGTAGAGACTTGGAAAGTGGTTTCTATTGAACTAATGTGGGTCCTGCGGATCGATTGGTGCCATCCCCGAGCTCCTACGACCTTCGGAAGGGGTCGAAGTAGCAAATGGCCGAAAAGCCGAGGAGATATTCTTGAATAACTTTTTTTGTGAAGGTCGTAGAGAGTGGGAGAGGGCATTTGTTTCTGGCAAGTGGGGTATTGCGCATCGATTGGTACCATTTTCGAGCTTCTACGACCTTCGGAAGGGGTCGAACGCCCAAATCCCCAAAAGTGGGAGGGGCTAGTTCGGAATTTCTGATTTCTGGTGGAATTTGTGTCGATCTTACCTGCATTCTTACCTTTCAGGTTGAATGAAGAGGGGCCTGATGTGTGTCCAGACCACTGCCTCCTTGGCCCCCCATGATTGGGCCCCCAGAAGAGATGATTGGGCCCCCAGAAGAGCTCCTGTGCCCCATACACCGCACGGCCCAAGGAGATGCTTCACTGTCATTCTTCCAAGCGACTGATTTTGGATTTCTCCAAGATTTGTCTAATGAGCTGTTTGATCTGTGGGGCACTTGTCTTGTGTGTGAGTTCACCTTGGTCATGGTTTTTCCTGAATTTAGGGTTTTGAATTTGATGTGATAAAATGACATTTCTGAGGAGAATTCTCTGTTGGGATGGTGAATATCCTGTAATTTTGAGTTTTGGTGTCTTCTATGCCGAGATATTTGAGAGAAACGGGATTGTAATTAGGCAGCCTCATTAGCATAGCCTGCTGAGGAGATATTCTTGAATAACTTTTGTTGTGAAGGTCGTAGAGACTTGGAAAGGGCGTCTGTCTCTACCAAACGGGGTACTGCGGATCGATTGGTACCATCCCCGAGCTTCTAGGACCTTGGGAAGGGGTCGAACGAGCGAATCTGAAAAGTGGGCGGGGTTAGGTTTAGGCAAGGGGTGGTGTGGTTAGGGTAAGGGTCTAAGGAACCTGACTAGGCATAGAATCGAAGTCCAGAACCTCTGAATAAGAAAGTCGCTAAAACAGCTAGGGTTAAGGTAAGGATTAGGGATGAAAGCACATTGGAGAAGGAGATATTCTTGAATAACTTTTTTTCTGAAGGTCGTAGAGACTTGGAAAGTGGTTTCTATTGAACTAATGTGGGTCCTGCGGATCGATTGGTGCCATCCCCGAGCTCCTACGACCTTCGGAAGGGGTCGAAGTAGCAAATGGCCGAAAAGCCGAGGAGATATTCTTGAATAACTTTTTTTGTGAAGGTCGTAGAGAGTGGGAGAGGGCATTTGTTTCTGGCAAGTGGGGTATTGCGCATCGATTGGTACCATTTTCGAGCTTCTACGACCTTCGGAAGGGGTCGAACGCCCAAATCCCCAAAAGTGGGAGGGGCTAGTTCGGAATTTCTGATTTCTGGTGGAATTTGTGTCGATCTTACCTGCATTCTTACCTTTCAGGTTGAATGAAGAGGGGCCTGATGTGTGTCCAGACCACTGCCTCCTTGGCCCCCCATGATTGGGCCCCCAGAAGAGATGATTGGGCCCCCAGAAGAGCTCCTGTGCCCCATACACCGCACGGCCCAAGGAGATGCTTCACTGTCATTCTTCCAAGCGACTGATTTTGGATTTCTCCAAGATTTGTCTAATGAGCTGTTTGATCTGTGGGGCACTTGTCTTGTGTGTGAGTTCACCTTGGTCATGGTTTTTCCTGAATTTAGGGTTTTGAATTTGATGTGATAAAATGACATTTCTGAGGAGAATTCTCTGTTGGGATGGTGAATATCCTGTAATTTTGAGTTTTGGTGTCTTCTATGCCGAGATATTTGAGAGAAACGGGATTGTAATTAGGCAGCCTCATTAGCATAGCCTGCTGAGGAGATATTCTTGAATAACTTTTGTTGTGAAGGTCGTAGAGACTTGGAAAGGGCGTCTGTCTCTACCAAACGGGGTACTGCGGATCGATTGGTACCATCCCCGAGCTTCTAGGACCTTGGGAAGGGGTCGAACGAGCGAATCTGAAAAGTGGGCGGGGTTAGGTTTAGGCAAGGGGTGGTGTGGTTAGGGTAAGGGTCTAAGGAACCTGACTAGGCATAGAATCGAAGTCCAGAACCTCTGAATAAGAAAGTCGCTAAAACAGCTAGGGTTAAGGTAAGGATTAGGGATGAAAGCACATTGGAGAAGGAGATATTCTTGAATAACTTTTTTTCTGAAGGTCGTAGAGACTTGGAAAGTGGTTTCTATTGAACTAATGTGGGTCCTGCGGATCGATTGGTGCCATCCCCGAGCTCCTACGACCTTCGGAAGGGGTCGAAGTAGCAAATGGCCGAAAAGCCGAGGAGATATTCTTGAATAACTTTTTTTGTGAAGGTCGTAGAGAGTGGGAGAGGGCATTTGTTTCTGGCAAGTGGGGTATTGCGCATCGATTGGTACCATTTTCGAGCTTCTACGACCTTCGGAAGGGGTCGAACGCCCAAATCCCCAAAAGTGGGAGGGGCTAGTTCGGAATTTCTGATTTCTGGTGGAATTTGTGTCGATCTTACCTGCATTCTTACCTTTCAGGTTGAATGAAGAGGGGCCTGATGTGTGTCCAGACCACTGCCTCCTTGGCCCCCCATGATTGGGCCCCCAGAAGAGATGATTGGGCCCCCAGAAGAGCTCCTGTGCCCCATACACCGCACGGCCCAAGGAGATGCTTCACTGTCATTCTTCCAAGCGACTGATTTTGGATTTCTCCAAGATTTGTCTAATGAGCTGTTTGATCTGTGGGGCACTTGTCTTGTGTGTGAGTTCACCTTGGTCATGGTTTTTCCTGAATTTAGGGTTTTGAATTTGATGTGATAAAATGACATTTCTGAGGAGAATTCTCTGTTGGGATGGTGAATATCCTGTAATTTTGAGTTTTGGTGTCTTCTATGCCGAGATATTTGAGAGAAACGGGATTGTAATTAGGCAGCCTCATTAGGGTTAGGGTTAGGGTTAGGGTTAGGGTTAGGGTTAGGGATGAAAGCACATTGGAGAAGGAGATATTCTTGAATAACTTTTTTTCTGAAGGTCGTAGAGACTTGGAAAGTGGTTTCTATTGAACTAATGTGGGTCCTGCGGATCGATTGGTGCCATCCCCGAGCTCCTACGACCTTCGGAAGGGGTCGAAGTAGCAAATGGCCGAAAAGCCGAGGAGATATTCTTGAATAACTTTTTTTGTGAAGGTCGTAGAGAGTGGGAGAGGGCATTTGTTTCTGGCAAGTGGGGTATTGCGCATCGATTGGTACCATTTTCGAGCTTCTACGACCTTCGGAAGGGGTCGAACGCCCAAATCCCCAAAAGTGGGAGGGGCTAGTTCGGAATTTCTGATTTCTGGTGGAATTTGTGTCGATCTTACCTGCATTCTTACCTTTCAGGTTGAATGAAGAGGGGCCTGATGTGTGTCCAGACCACTGCCTCCTTGGCCCCCCATGATTGGGCCCCCAGAAGAGATGATTGGGCCCCCAGAAGAGCTCCTGTGCCCCATACACCGCACGGCCCAAGGAGATGCTTCACTGTCATTCTTCCAAGCGACTGATTTTGGATTTCTCCAAGATTTGTCTAATGAGCTGTTTGATCTGTGGGGCACTTGTCTTGTGTGTGAGTTCACCTTGGTCATGGTTTTTCCTGAATTTAGGGTTTTGAATTTGATGTGATAAAATGACATTTCTGAGGAGAATTCTCTGTTGGGATGGTGAATATCCTGTAATTTTGAGTTTTGGTGTCTTCTATGCCGAGATATTTGAGAGAAACGGGATTGTAATTAGGCAGCCTCATTAGCATAGCCTGCTGAGGAGATATTCTTGAATAACTTTTGTTGTGAAGGTCGTAGAGACTTGGAAAGGGCGTCTGTCTCTACCAAACGGGGTACTGCGGATCGATTGGTACCATCCCCGAGCTTCTAGGACCTTGGGAAGGGGTCGAACGAGCGAATCTGAAAAGTGGGCGGGGTTAGGTTTAGGCAAGGGGTGGTGTGGTTAGGGTAAGGGTCTAAGGAACCTGACTAGGCATAGAATCGAAGTCCAGAACCTCTGAATAAGAAAGTCGCTAAAACAGCTAGGGTTAAGGTAAGGATTAGGGATGAAAGCACATTGGAGAAGGAGATATTCTTGAATAACTTTTTTTCTGAAGGTCGTAGAGACTTGGAAAGTGGTTTCTATTGAACTAATGTGGGTCCTGCGGATCGATTGGTGCCATCCCCGAGCTCCTACGACCTTCGGAAGGGGTCGAAGTAGCAAATGGCCGAAAAGCCGAGGAGATATTCTTGAATAACTTTTTTTGTGAAGGTCGTAGAGAGTGGGAGAGGGCATTTGTTTCTGGCAAGTGGGGTATTGCGCATCGATTGGTACCATTTTCGAGCTTCTACGACCTTCGGAAGGGGTCGAACGCCCAAATCCCCAAAAGTGGGAGGGGCTAGTTCGGAATTTCTGATTTCTGGTGGAATTTGTGTCGATCTTACCTGCATTCTTACCTTTCAGGTTGAATGAAGAGGGGCCTGATGTGTGTCCAGACCACTGCCTCCTTGGCCCCCCATGATTGGGCCCCCAGAAGAGATGATTGGGCCCCCAGAAGAGCTCCTGTGCCCCATACACCGCACGGCCCAAGGAGATGCTTCACTGTCATTCTTCCAAGCGACTGATTTTGGATTTCTCCAAGATTTGTCTAATGAGCTGTTTGATCTGTGGGGCACTTGTCTTGTGTGTGAGTTCACCTTGGTCATGGTTTTTCCTGAATTTAGGGTTTTGAATTTGATGTGATAAAATGACATTTCTGAGGAGAATTCTCTGTTGGGATGGTGAATATCCTGTAATTTTGAGTTTTGGTGTCTTCTATGCCGAGATATTTGAGAGAAACGGGATTGTAATTAGGCAGCCTCATTAGCATAGCCTGCTGAGGAGATATTCTTGAATAACTTTTGTTGTGAAGGTCGTAGAGACTTGGAAAGGGCGTCTGTCTCTACCAAACGGGGTACTGCGGATCGATTGGTACCATCCCCGAGCTTCTAGGACCTTGGGAAGGGGTCGAACGAGCGAATCTGAAAAGTGGGCGGGGTTAGGTTTAGGCAAGGGGTGGTGTGGTTAGGGTAAGGGTCTAAGGAACCTGACTAGGCATAGAATCGAAGTCCAGAACCTCTGAATAAGAAAGTCGCTAAAACAGCTAGGGTTAAGGTAAGGATTAGGGATGAAAGCACATTGGAGAAGGAGATATTCTTGAATAACTTTTTTTCTGAAGGTCGTAGAGACTTGGAAAGTGGTTTCTATTGAACTAATGTGGGTCCTGCGGATCGATTGGTGCCATCCCCGAGCTCCTACGACCTTCGGAAGGGGTCGAAGTAGCAAATGGCCGAAAAGCCGAGGAGATATTCTTGAATAACTTTTTTTGTGAAGGTCGTAGAGAGTGGGAGAGGGCATTTGTTTCTGGCAAGTGGGGTATTGCGCATCGATTGGTACCATTTTCGAGCTTCTACGACCTTCGGAAGGGGTCGAACGCCCAAATCCCCAAAAGTGGGAGGGGCTAGTTCGGAATTTCTGATTTCTGGTGGAATTTGTGTCGATCTTACCTGCATTCTTACCTTTCAGGTTGAATGAAGAGGGGCCTGATGTGTGTCCAGACCACTGCCTCCTTGGCCCCCCATGATTGGGCCCCCAGAAGAGATGATTGGGCCCCCAGAAGAGCTCCTGTGCCCCATACACCGCACGGCCCAAGGAGATGCTTCACTGTCATTCTTCCAAGCGACTGATTTTGGATTTCTCCAAGATTTGTCTAATGAGCTGTTTGATCTGTGGGGCACTTGTCTTGTGTGTGAGTTCACCTTGGTCATGGTTTTTCCTGAATTTAGGGTTTTGAATTTGATGTGATAAAATGACATTTCTGAGGAGAATTCTCTGTTGGGATGGTGAATATCCTGTAATTTTGAGTTTTGGTGTCTTCTATGCCGAGATATTTGAGAGAAACGGGATTGTAATTAGGCAGCCTCATTAGCATAGCCTGCTGAGGAGATATTCTTGAATAACTTTTGTTGTGAAGGTCGTAGAGACTTGGAAAGGGCGTCTGTCTCTACCAAACGGGGTACTGCGGATCGATTGGTACCATCCCCGAGCTTCTAGGACCTTGGGAAGGGGTCGAACGAGCGAATCTGAAAAGTGGGCGGGGTTAGGTTTAGGCAAGGGGTGGTGTGGTTAGGGTAAGGGTCTAAGGAACCTGACTAGGCATAGAATCGAAGTCCAGAACCTCTGAATAAGAAAGTCGCTAAAACAGCTAGGGTTAAGGTAAGGATTAGGGATGAAAGCACATTGGAGAAGGAGATATTCTTGAATAACTTTTTTTCTGAAGGTCGTAGAGACTTGGAAAGTGGTTTCTATTGAACTAATGTGGGTCCTGCGGATCGATTGGTGCCATCCCCGAGCTCCTACGACCTTCGGAAGGGGTCGAAGTAGCAAATGGCCGAAAAGCCGAGGAGATATTCTTGAATAACTTTTTTTGTGAAGGTCGTAGAGAGTGGGAGAGGGCATTTGTTTCTGGCAAGTGGGGTATTGCGCATCGATTGGTACCATTTTCGAGCTTCTACGACCTTCGGAAGGGGTCGAACGCCCAAATCCCCAAAAGTGGGAGGGGCTAGTTCGGAATTTCTGATTTCTGGTGGAATTTGTGTCGATCTTACCTGCATTCTTACCTTTCAGGTTGAATGAAGAGGGGCCTGATGTGTGTCCAGACCACTGCCTCCTTGGCCCCCCATGATTGGGCCCCCAGAAGAGATGATTGGGCCCCCAGAAGAGCTCCTGTGCCCCATACACCGCACGGCCCAAGGAGATGCTTCACTGTCATTCTTCCAAGCGACTGATTTTGGATTTCTCCAAGATTTGTCTAATGAGCTGTTTGATCTGTGGGGCACTTGTCTTGTGTGTGAGTTCACCTTGGTCATGGTTTTTCCTGAATTTAGGGTTTTGAATTTGATGTGATAAAATGACATTTCTGAGGAGAATTCTCTGTTGGGATGGTGAATATCCTGTAATTTTGAGTTTTGGTGTCTTCTATGCCGAGATATTTGAGAGAAACGGGATTGTAATTAGGCAGCCTCATTAGCATAGCCTGCTGAGGAGATATTCTTGAATAACTTTTGTTGTGAAGGTCGTAGAGACTTGGAAAGGGCGTCTGTCTCTACCAAACGGGGTACTGCGGATCGATTGGTACCATCCCCGAGCTTCTAGGACCTTGGGAAGGGGTCGAACGAGCGAATCTGAAAAGTGGGCGGGGTTAGGTTTAGGGTTAGGGTTAGGGTTAGGGTTAGGGTTAGGATTAGGGATGAAAGCACATTGGAGAAGGAGATATTCTTGAATAACTTTAGGGTTAGGGTTAGGGTTAGGGTTAGGGTTAGGGTTAGGATTAGGGATGAAAGCACATTGGAGAAGGAGATATTCTTGAATAACTTTTTTTCTGAAGGTCGTAGAGACTTGGAAAGTGGTTTCTATTGAACTAATGTGGGTCCTGCGGATCGATTGGTGCCATCCCCGAGCTCCTACGACCTTCGGAAGGGGTCGAAGTAGCAAATGGCCGAAAAGCCGAGGAGATATTCTTGAATAACTTTTTTTGTGAAGGTCGTAGAGAGTGGGAGAGGGCATTTGTTTCTGGCAAGTGGGGTATTGCGCATCGATTGGTACCATTTTCGAGCTTCTACGACCTTCGGAAGGGGTCGAACGCCCAAATCCCCAAAAGTGGGAGGGGCTAGTTCGGAATTTCTGATTTCTGGTGGAATTTGTGTCGATCTTACCTGCATTCTTACCTTTCAGGTTGAATGAAGAGGGGCCTGATGTGTGTCCAGACCACTGCCTCCTTGGCCCCCCATGATTGGGCCCCCAGAAGAGATGATTGGGCCCCCAGAAGAGCTCCTGTGCCCCATACACCGCACGGCCCAAGGAGATGCTTCACTGTCATTCTTCCAAGCGACTGATTTTGGATTTCTCCAAGATTTGTCTAATGAGCTGTTTGATCTGTGGGGCACTTGTCTTGTGTGTGAGTTCACCTTGGTCATGGTTTTTCCTGAATTTAGGGTTTTGAATTTGATGTGATAAAATGACATTTCTGAGGAGAATTCTCTGTTGGGATGGTGAATATCCTGTAATTTTGAGTTTTGGTGTCTTCTATGCCGAGATATTTGAGAGAAACGGGATTGTAATTAGGCAGCCTCATTAGCATAGCCTGCTGAGGAGATATTCTTGAATAACTTTTGTTGTGAAGGTCGTAGAGACTTGGAAAGGGCGTCTGTCTCTACCAAACGGGGTACTGCGGATCGATTGGTACCATCCCCGAGCTTCTAGGACCTTGGGAAGGGGTCGAACGAGCGAATCTGAAAAGTGGGCGGGGTTAGGTTTAGGGTTAGGGTTAGGGTTAGGGTTAGGGTTAGGATTAGGGATGAAAGCACATTGGAGAAGGAGATATTCTTGAATAACTTTAGGGTTAGGGTTAGGGTTAGGGTTAGGGTTAGGATTAGGGATGAAAGCACATTGGAGAAGGAGATATTCTTGAATAACTTTTTTTCTGAAGGTCGTAGAGACTTGGAAAGTGGTTTCTATTGAACTAATGTGGGTCCTGCGGATC
Organism: Pleuronectes platessa; assembly: GCF_947347685.1. NCBI lineage: Eukaryota > Metazoa > Chordata > Actinopteri > Pleuronectiformes > Pleuronectidae > Pleuronectes > Pleuronectes platessa. Next base: position 382 of record NC_070636.1, on the reverse strand, counting down.
GATTGGTGCCATCCCCGAGCTCCTACGACCTTCGGAAGGGGTCGAAGTAGCAAATGGCCGAAAAGCCGAGGAGATATTCTTGAATAACTTTTTTTGTGAAGGTCGTAGAGAGTGGGAGAGGGCATTTGTTTCTGGCAAGTGGGGTATTGCGCATCGATTGGTACCATTTTCGAGCTTCTACGACCTTCGGAAGGGGTCGAACGCCCAAATCCCCAAAAGTGGGAGGGGCTAGTTCGGAATTTCTGATTTCTGGTGGAATTTGTGTCGATCTTACCTGCATTCTTACCTTTCAGGTTGAATGAAGAGGGGCCTGATGTGTGTCCAGACCACTGCCTCCTTGGCCCCCCATGATTGGGCCCCCAGAAGAGATGATTGGGCCCCC